>NC_080540.1:344231-397681 GCF_028640845.1 Ahaetulla prasina | reverse complement strand
AAAGGCCTCATGAAGTCTGCCTCAGAGCATCCTAGGGATCCTCAGCTACGACAGTTCACTAAGCAACCATTCCAAGTTATGACCTAACTGTCTTCCAAGTACTCAAGACTCAGTCCTGAAATTACAAATGTTACAGCACTGCGGCCGTCATTCACACTTACAAATGACAGCAGAGACGTTGCAACAACAATCACGTACCTGTATCCCCACCCCACCTGCTGGGACTTACTTTACGAGGACGGCGCGAGCTGTCGGTTCCTTTGCCTGCTTGGGTGCATACAGAGGCCTAAAGTAGTGAGAGATACAGAAGATCAATAGTGGGAAATCTGGCACTAGTCATCTCACATGAACTTTACACTGCTTTAGGCCTCTGTTCTCTGCTAAGAAAGGCCTGCACGGGGTTCCCGGGAAAAAGCTTTGGAAACAAAGGGGGGCCTCTTTGTTTTCAAAGACTTTTGCTCTGGATCTCGTGCAGTCCTCAGTTTGTAGGGAACACAGGACTAAAGTACTACAGTGCGAGATCCCACAAGATCATTAGTGTGAGATCTTGCACTTCTCGTCTTGTGTGATCTCACACTAAATTAGTTTAGGCCTCCGTTCTCTGTAAACAGAAGCCTGTACCAGATCCGGCCAAAATGCCCTTGCCAACCGATGAGTACTTTGGGGCAGCGAAATAGTCATTCTTGAAGCCTCCCAACCTTTCCAGTCTCAGTGCAAAGACATTTACAAGCCAATGGGAGGCTTCAAGCAAGGAAGTTTGCTCCAAAGTCTCATCGCTGGGATCAAGGAACGAGCCGAGCGGGAGTCCTGCCTGCCAGACAGACGCCATGGAGCAGCTGCTTCAAGGGACACTTGGGAAGAAAGAGCTTGTTTCAAAATTGTTTCAGTTTCGGTTTATTTATTTATTTATTTATTTATTTTTCAAATTTATATACCGCCCTATCTCCCTAAGGACTCAGGGCGGTTCACAGGCAGTTAAAATACAAATAAATACAAATTAAAAAACAACAATTAAAAAACTTATTCTATTGCCGAATTTAAAAAACAATATAAATAATAAAAACCCTTAAAACCAATAACTTTAAAACTAATCCAGTCCCAGATGAATAAGTGCATTTAAGCTCATGAGGTTGGAGGTCCGGAAGTTCGAAGTCCTGGGGAGTTCGTTCCAGAGGTGAGAGCCCCACAGAAGGCCCTTCCCTGGGTGTCGCCAGGCAGCACTGCCTAGCTGACGGCACCTGAGTCCCTCTGTGGGAGCGCCTCGGTGAGAGGTATTTGGTAGCAGTAGGCGGTCCCGTAAATAGCCCGGCCCTATGCCATGGGCGCTTTAAAGATTGTCACCAACACCTTGAAGCGCACCGGAAGGCCACAGGTAGCCAGTGCAGTCTGCGCAGGATAGGTGTAACCAGGGAGGCTCCCTTCACCGGCAGCGTTCTGGACCAACTGAAGCCTCGGATGCCCCTCAAGGGGAGCCCCATGTAGAGAGCATTGCAGTAATCCAGGCGAGGCGTCACGAGGCGTGGTGACCGTGCATAAGGCATCCCGGTCTAGAAAGGCGCAACTGGCGCAAGGCAAACCTGGTGGAAAGCTCTCCTGGAGACGGCCGTCAAATGGTCTTCAAAAGACAGCCGTTCATCCAGGAGAACGCCCAGATTGCGCACCCTCTCCATCGGGCCAATGACTGCCCCAACAGTCAGCCGAGGACTCAGCTGACTGCAGGATCGGCATCCACAGCCACTCAGTCTTGGAGGATTGAGCTTGAGCCTGTTTCTCCCCATCCAGACCCGTCTGACCTCCAAACACCGGGACACTTGATAGCTTCATTGGGGTGGCCCGGTGTGGAAAAAATCAGCTGGGTGTCATCAGCGTACAGCTGGTACCTCACACGAAGCCACTGATGATCTCACCCAGCGGCTTCATAGATGTTGAACAGAAGGAAGATCGGCCCTGCGGCACCACAAGTGAGGCGCCCGGGCCGACCTCTGCCCCTGTCACACGTCTGCGAGGTCGGAGAGATAGGAGGAGAACCACCGATGCGGTGCCTCCACTCCCAATCCCCAACCGGGCGCAGCAAGATACCATGGTCGATGGTATCGAAGCCGCTGAGAGGTCTAATAGGACCAGGGCAGAGGAACAACCCTATCCCTGGCCCTCCAGAGATCATCCTGCGGACCAAAGCCGTCTCCGTGCTGTAACTGGGCGGCGGACTGGAGCAGGTCTAGATAGACAGTTTCATCCAGGTGCAGAGGAAACTGATATGCCACCATACTCTCTACAACCTTGTGAGCGGGTTGGAGACCGACGATAATTACCTAAGACAGCGGGTCCAGGGAGGCTTCTTGGGAGGGCCTCACCACCGCCTCTTTCAAGGCGGCGGAAGACTCCCTCCAACAAGGAGGCACTCGTAATCGCCTGGAGCCAGCCTCGTGTCACCTCCTGAGTGGCCAGCACCAGCCAGGAGGGACGGGTCCAATAAACACGTGGTGGCATTCAGCCTACCCAACAACCTGTCCATGTCCTCGGGAGCCACAGGGTCAAACTCATCCCAACAAATGTCACCAAGACCACCCTCAGGCGCCTCATCTGAATCGCGCAATTTTGGTCTAGACCGTCTCTGAAGCTGAGATTTTATCGATAGATAACGTTAAACTCCTCAGCACGTCCCTGCACGGGTCATCCGCTCCCCTGGTGAAGGAGGGTCACCCAAAAAGGCGGCTGGGCGGTTATCTGCCGGCGCAATGAGGAGGCGTAGCCGCCTTCCCTCAGTGCCACTAGGTAGGTCCTAGTATAGGACCTAACTAGTGTCGATCAACTTCTAAGCGGCTGACCTCCAGGAGCTCTCTAGGCGTCTTCTCCGGCGTTCATCCCCTCAGCTCCTCGGAGGCCCAGGGAGCCGGTTGGGATCTGCGCCGGGTCAGAGGCCGCAGAGGCACGACATGGTCTAAAGCCCCAGCCGCAGCCCGTTGCCAGGCTGCGGCTAGTTCCTCTGCCGTGCCGTGAGCCAGACCCTCAGGAAGTGGCCCAAGCTCCGTCCGGAACCTCTCCGGGTCCATCAGGCGCCTGGGACGGAACCAACGTTGTGGTTCCGTCTCCCTGCGGTTCTCTCAGGTCTCTGCTGAAATTAACCCACCCCAATAAGTTTTCTCCTTATTCCTCCTTGAATGTTTTCCCTGATTATTCCGTGGCTCAAAACAGACTTTCGAGTGAGATTTGCAAATATTTAGATAATTGTAAAGAAAGAGATGTTTTCTAGATATTTTCAAAGCTTTCAGGACTCATGAATATAGAAATCATTCTGTCTATATCACACCATTGTAAGCATGCAAACATAAAACATTTTATTAATTAAATTTATTACATAACTGAATTTTGGAAAAATTCAGAAGAAATTCACTTCACCTTCTACCGTTTGATCTTTTTCTCTAACCTTGTTATCATTTTCATTTCTCTTTTGCTTTGAAGGTAATAATGGTCAGGAGAATGAAGATTCCTGTGAACTGTTCCAAGTGATCAATGCTAAAGATGGAATGGGAAAGTTTGGAATTCGAATGGAATTAGAAACCCATGATAGAAACCAGTCAAATAATTGGAATCAGGAAAGCTCATCTTCCACCTATGCTCCAATGCAAGACTTTCTTGTCCAACAGGAGAAAATAAGGAAAAAATATATTGGGAAAAGTTTGAAGCCAATCAAAGCTAAATTACAAGTAAACAAAGGAGAAGATGCTATAGGAAGACACAACCGACAAAGTTACAATGAGACATTCATTCCTTCTCTTGAAAATAACTTCCTTACATCTCAAAAAGTGATTGACGAAAGAAGCCTTATAAATGTTTGGAATGTGGAACATGTTTTAGAACAAGCAGGCAACTTACTTCCCATGAAAGGATTCACACTATGGAGAAGCTATACAAATGCAGAGAGTCTGGTAACAGGTTCAGAAGACGTAGTAATCTTATTTCCCATAAAAGGATCCACTCAGGAGAGAAACCGTATAAATGCATGGAGTGTGGAAAGACCTTTGCTCAAAGAAATACTCTTATTTCTCATAAGAGGATTCACACAGGGGAAAAGCCATTTAAATGCATGGAGTGTGGAAAGACCTTTGGTCGAAGAGATAATCTTATTTCCCATAAGATGATCCACACAGGGGAGAAGCCATATAAATGCATGGAGTGTGGAAAGACCTTTGCTCAAAGAGGTAATCTTATTTCCCATAAGATGATCCACACAGGGGAGAAGCCATATAAATGCATGGAATGTGGACGGAGCTTTACTGAAAGAGGTCATCTTATTCGCCATAAGATCATCCACACAGGGGAGAAGCCGTATAAATGCATGGAGTGTGGGAAAACATTTAGGAATAGCAGTGCACTCAGTAACCACAAAATGATCCACACGGGGGAAAAACCATTTAAATGCATGGAGTGTGGAAAGACCTATGCTCAAAGAGGTCATTTTACTTCCCATAAGAAGATCCACACAGGGGAGAAGCCGTACAAACGTATAGAGTGTGGAAAAACGTTTATGCATAGCAATGGACTCAGTAACCACAATAAGCTACACACAAGAGAAAAGTCCTATAAATGCATGGAGTGTGGAAAGGCCTTTGCTCAGAAAGGTAATCTTATTCCATAAGAGGATCCACACAGGGAAAAGCCATTTAAATGCCTGGAGTGTGGAAAGACCTTTGCTAAAAGAGGTCATCTTATTCGCCATAAGGTGATCCACACAGGGGAGAAGCCATATAAATGCATCGAGTGTGGAAAGACCTTTGCTCAAGGAGGTCATCTTATTCGCCATAAGGTGATCCACACACGGGAGAAGCCGTATAAATGCATATAATGTGGGGAAACATTTTCGCATAGCAGTGGACTCAGTAACCACAATAAGCTCCACACGAGAAAAGTCCTATAAATGCATGGAGTGTGGAAAGACCTTTGCTGAAAAAGGTCATCTTATTTCCCATAAGAGTGTCCACACAGGGGAGAAGCCGTATAAATGCACGGAGTGTGGAAAGACCTTTGCTCAAAGAGGTCATCTTATTTCCCATAAGAGTGTCCACACAGGGGAGAAGCCGTATAAATGCACAGAGTGTGGAAAGACCTTTGCTCAAAGAGGTCATCTTATTCGCCATAAGATGATCCACAGAGGGGAGAAGCGGTATAAATGAATGGAGTGTGGAAAGATCTTTGCTCGAAGGGGTAATCTTATTTCCATAAAAAGATCCACACGGGAGAAGCCGTATAAATGCATGGAGTGTGGAAAAACTTTTGCTCAAAGTGGTCATCTTATTCATAAGGTGATCACAGGAGAAGCTATAAATGCATGGAATGTAGAAAGAGCTTTGCTCAGAAAGGTAATCTTACTTCTCATAAATGGTTCCACGCACATGAGAAACTATATAACAATAGTAATTCCACTTAGACTTATATACCACTCCACAATGCTTTACAGCACTCTCTGAGCAGCATATGGTCCCCAGCAATCTGGGTCCTCATTTTACCGATCTCAGAAGGATGACAGGCTGAATCAACCATCAGTATCCGAATCAAACTCCTGGCTGGGGGCAATTAGCCTGTAGTACTGTATTCTAGCCACTGCCCCACCATGGCGATAGCTTTTTATGTATATGCATATTGTGGCTTTCTGATCCAAATGAGAAGGTTGAATCCAACAAAATGAAATTTAAAATTACAAAGTAGATGTTGAGACTTTGGAAAAAGTGCAGAGAAGAGCAGTAGGCTGATTCAAGGCCTGGAGACTAAAACATATGAAGAACGATTGCAGGATTTTGGTTTGGCTAGTCAAAGAAAAGAAGGATTGGGAGTGACCATGATAGCAATATTCCAGTACTTGAGAGGCTGCCACAAAGAGGAGGGGGTCAACTTATTTTCCAAAACACCAGAGGGCAGGACAAGAAACAATGCATTCAAAATAATCGAGAGAAGCAATTTTGAATTAACAAGAATCTTCCTTACAGTAAAGACATTTAATCAGTGGAACAGCTTTCCTTCAGACATTGTGGTTTCTTCACGTTTTTAAGAGGAGAATGGATAAGTTACGTGTCCAAAATAGATCCTGTAGGAATATCAATAGATCCTGAAATGGTCTAGACGGGGTCACCAACCTTTTGGACCTCAGGGACCACTAAATTCATAATTTTTTGAATTTTTTTATTTTATTTTAATTTATATCCCCTTCTCCAAGACTCAGGACTTACATTGTGTTAAATACATTGTGTTAAATTTTAAATCCGAGGACCACTAATATGAATTTTTAAAGATAAATAGTATTATAATATAAAAATGCAAATAATTTTCTCGGACCACTAGTGGTGCACAGACCACTGGTTGGTGACCACTGGTCTAGACTGTATACAGATAGATTACAATACTTAGTACATTGGAAAGGATACCCTTTGTCTGAAGCTACTTGGGTTAAAAGTTGGAATGTTAAGGCAGATAGACTGATAAAGCAATTCCATGTTAAATTTCCTGATAAGCCAAAGAGCCCACTAGGGAGAGAGAAGTGGTTTGTATGTTGAATTTTAACCACTGTTCTTTCAGTGCTTTTCTGTCTGGGATGGTTGCATGGCTTTTAAGATCTGGAAGCCATTTCTGTCATTGTGCCTTCAGGCCTGCCATGTTTCCTAGTGTGGGAAACTGGGAGAGGGGAATTGTATGGAGCATAGGTGATACATAGTCATAACAACATTCCTTTCACAGAAAGTCAAGGCCATCTTGCCCTGCACTTGGGAGGCTGGAACTAGGAGGCCTGTCCAGTTGGGACTATGCTGTAATTGGACCATGTGATGGACTTGTGGGTGTTGGGCAGGGACTTGAACTTCCTTTGGGAGGGGAAACCCTGGAAGCTTTCAGATTTGGGTTTCCCCAGATGTGCCAAGATAACATCTGTAATAAAATGTGATTTTGAGGAAATCCAAGCCTTGGAGTTTTCTTTCATTGGGGGTTACTTGAAACCCTGACATTCTGTTCTGTTCTGTTCTTTTCCGTAAAGAGAAATAGAATTGAAAGAAATATAAAAACCCCATGAACAAAAATTGCTACACGCCCAACTATATAGATGTAGTCCTGGACTTGTGACCGCAATTGAGCTCAACATTTCTGTTAAGTAAAACATTTGTTAAGTGAGTTTTGCTCCGTTTTATGACTTTTCTTGCCACGGTTGTTAAGTGAATCACAGAAGTTATTAGTAACACGGTTGTTAAGTGAATCTTTTTTCCCTATTGATTTTGCTTGTCAAAAGTTTGTAAAAGGGGATCATGTTACCCGGGGCACTGCAACTGACATAGATACAAGTCAGTTGCCAAGTGACTGAATTTTGATCACGTGACCATGAGGATACTGCAACAGTTGCAAGTGTGAAAAACAGTCATTAGTCGCTATTTCCAATTCCGTCGTAACTTCGAATGGTCACTGAATGAACTGTTGTAAGTCTAGCACTATCTGAATATCCTTATTTTTTTAAGGAATACTGTAGCCTCTGTGCTCAATTTTCATTTTTGGTGCTTCCTGAGTATTAATTCATTCATTCATTTATTTGATTTTTATACCGCCCTTCTCCCGAAGGACTCAGGGCGGTGTACAGGCAAATAAAAACAAACAAGACACTATATATAAAATGTAAAATTAAAAAACTTATTATAATTTGCCTAAAAATTTAAAAATATATAAAAACTAAAACCCTGTTTAAAATTAATAATAACTATAAAATCCATAAAATTCAGTGAATAAAAGATGTGTCTTCAGTTGTGAAGGTGAAGGTCAGGTATTTGGCGTAAACCCAGGGAAGTTCGTTCCAGAGTGTGGGAGCCCCACAGAGAAGGACCTTCTGAATCTGCTTGGAATCTTTAGTCTCTCTCTGTGAGGCGTCATCGGTGGGAGGCATATGGTAACAGTAGGCGGTCCCGTAAGTAGGAAGCTTCAAACAAATAAAGAGAAAAAGCATAGAAAAAGGAATTCCAGAATTATTTCTAACACATCTGAAAAACAAAGACACCAAGATAACTTTATTCCTCTGTTCTTTCAGTACAAATTTAATATTTTGGACACAAACTCATGGAATTCTTTGAGGTTGAAAAACAAATCTGAATCTGCTTTGTCTTTATCCTTGCATTGTGATGGGGTACGTCTTTCTTCAGAAATGGGTTAGAATTAAATTCAAATGAAAAAGAAACGACTGGGGAGAAAAACAAAGAGAAAGGAAGAGTAAGAGTAGGGGGAAAAGACCAAAAGGAAGGAGAGAAAAAGGAAGAAAAGAGAAATAAATGGTGACAGAAAAGGGGAAAGAGAAAAAAACAAGCACAAGAAAGGGAAGGAGAAAAGAGGGAAAGAGGAAGAAAAGAATGAGAAAAAAGGAAAGACACAGAAATAGGAGAACGAAAGAAAGAGAAAGGGAGAAAGGGAAAAAAGATAGGAATATAGTGCAGGAGAAAGGAAGAGAGAAGAAACAATGAAATAAAAAGGAGAAAATGAAAGAAATGGAAAAGGAGAAAGGAAGGAAGAAAGAAAATATGGAAAAGGACGTGAAAGAAAACGTAGCAAGAAAGAATGAAGTGGAAAGGAGGACAAAAACAAAGTAAAGGAAAAGAAAAATGGAAAAGGAGAGAGAAGGAAGGAAAAGGTGAAAGAAAGGAAGAACAAGAAAGGAGAAAAAGGAAGGAAGGAGATGGGAATAAAAGGAAGGAAAGGAGTGAGGAATGAGAAGATAAGGAAGGAAGGAACAGAGAAGGAGAAGATAAGGGAGATGGAGGAAGGAAGGAAGGAAGATGGAATGAAGAGGAGAAAGGAATGAGGAACAAGAAGATAAGGATGGAAGGAAGGAGACGGAAGATAAGGAAGGAAGGATGGAAGAAAGGAGCAGGACAAAATGAAACACTGCAAGGAGGCAGGAGTCCCATTTCCTGCCTACAAGTTTCCCAGGTGCCCTGGAGCTCACTACTTTCCCAGCATAGCCCGTGAGGCGCCCTCCTGCCCGCAGGAACCCTGCAGTGCCTAGTGCCTCTCTCCCAGCTGCTCCACCCCTGGCTTGAAGGGAGGGCCGGGGTGCAGAATGGTGCACCTCACAGCTGGGCAGGAGGAGCAGCAGCTGGTGCTGTGGAGGAGGGAGCTCAGGGTCCCAGGTCTGCAGCGAGGAGGTGGGGACACACGCAATGGCAGCTGCCCCTAATTGCAGCTCAAGAGGGGAAGTGGCAGGACTCTAGACCCTTTTCCTACTCACCCAACTTTCTCCGTGGGGGGCAGAAGAAGGAAAATGAGTCTAATTTGTCTCTCTTCCTCCAAGACTCTCTAGATTCAGGCACCACTGAAAGCCCTCCCACCCTGGGGACTAAGCCAATTGCACCCTGGAGCAGGTGGAAAACTCCCAAAATAAGCCATGGGGGTCCCAACCAAGATCCAACTGATAGGCCAGCCCAAAGTTCCAGTCAAAGACGCCCTGCCGGAAGTGCCCCAACTCCTCGTCAAAACTTCAGCACCTAGATGCTTCAAGAATGTGGGACATTTCAAAGGGGCTGCCCCAATTTTAAAGTCACATCAGTGGCATGAATCTTCGGCATAATAGAGGGTTGAATGAATTTGGTGAGAGGGTGAGACCTAAATGGAGGGTGAAGGGGAAGGCCTTAAGCATTAGGGCCATATTTCTGTCTTCTTATGGTTTGCCATAACATTAAGGTAACATAAATTAAATAAGTATCAGTCATGTAGTTACTTGCTAAATGTGCATAAAGTTCTCTTCATTGCATGATTAAAAATTAGTAACCCACTAAAGTCTTTGGATGGTCTGAGGGGGCACATTTCAGCTGTTGCTCAGTTGAAGCTCTTTTTTCAAATATGGATTATTAAAGGTTGTGTTGTAAAGTCCATTTATTAATATGTCTAAGCTCATAACTGCCAATCAAGAGACTTAAACAGAGGCTTGAGTAAAATAGCATTTAATCTTGATCAAGCTTAAATGGTTAGCTGTTCCAAACACATAATGGTGCATACATACATGCAAGGAAGAACTACGAACTTATGACAGAAAGCGATGTCCTCTTATACCCAAAAAGTCATAAATCCTCAACTCTGGCATCTGCATATTCTGGAATCCGGTTTGCATGTTCCCATAGTATAAGTTAGTGAATGTAAACTAACTTCTGGATTTACATCGAGTCACACAATAGTAAGGGTCAATTAATGTAATCGGACTTCTTTCTGTGGTGTTATCTTTCCATTTGTCTTCTTAATTACCACTTGATTTCCTGGAGGATGACATACACGTTCTCAGCCAGAGTGGGGTGGGGAGAGATCAAATGATGGACTCTGACAATTTCCAGAGACTGTCATTGGTGGAATGAGGTATCAGTAACAATTCAGGAATTTAGTCAGTGTGACCTACATAACCATCCATGATGGCATATTTATGTTCTAACCACAAAAGGGCACAATATATATATGTCAGTGTTATGAAACAGATATTTACCATGTGCAGTTATACAAACAAGAGACCAAGACATCAAATATCATTAGCAAGTTTCCTACTAATTCTAGTATTTTAGTATATATGTTCCCTTCAGTGTCAAACTGGAGAAAAAAAGAAAGAAAGAAAGAAAAATCAGATGTTACGTCCATTGTTTAAAGTGGATTTTTAACCACTTTTCCATCCTTTTAAATTTTGTTTTGCTCACTGTAGCTAAACTCTCTGTGTTAACTCCAAATCTGGTCGAATGGTTTCATAGCAATGGAGCCTTCAGCTTTTCTTGTTTTGCTTTTCCATTTTCTTTTTCATTTATGGTCTAATGATATATCCTGCATTAAATGCTCCTAGGGGCTCAGTCACATTTCTTGAGGTGAATTTCCTACTCAATCCCTATGTAAAAATGGGTTTTCCTCATCATACTTTAGCTTTCTATTCCTTTTTCAGGATCTTCCTTTTCTTTCATCAGAAGACGCTGGAGGGGTCTCTGCCCTTTTTGCTCCTCCCTTCGCTGAGAGGCTGAGCAAATGATTTCAAAAGGGCACCTGTATGTATTGAATTAAAGAAATAAAAAACAAATGCATAAAAATCATTGCCCCGATTGTGGTTTCGCTGCCTGTATCCCATTAAGCTGCCTTAAGTCCACTTAAGACTGGAGTTTGCAACAACTGCATGACACAAGCTGTGTTTCCCAGAGAGCCTCCTGGTCCTTCTCTTCTGACCGCCCGGCTGTTTCTGACAGGATTTGGTCCCTTTTGAGGCCTCCCACAATCTTGGCTGAGCCTTCAGGGCGGCTGTTCTTCAGGGAAATCCTCCAGAGAGAGATATGTTTCTCCATCTCCACAGACGATCCCTGGACAGGAAAGAGAGGAAGATGGAGAATGTGCCTCTGAAAATCACAAAGCTTTTCCTGGTCAGGAGGAATTGTGAGGGCTTTCCCCACAGTCCCACGTCCATTATCTGCCTCTCCCTTCCCCTCAGGCGCGCTCCTCTTTCCCGCCCTTTCTACCATCCTGGCACTCTGCCCTAATCCACCAGGGGCGCCCGCTGCTAAGAAGGAAACGTCAGGCGGTTCCCCATTGGTCCACTGGAAGACGAACGTCACAGCTTTTCTTTCCAGAGGAGGCGGCGAAGGACTGACGTCACAAACGCTTGCTGCTCTAGGACCCCACACTCGCTCTCCTTAACTCCTGGGGCTCCGCAGGAGGCGACGAGGCTGCGGCAGAGTTTGGCTGGGAGATCAGACGTTCTTCGCGTGAGGGGAGGGGGCTCTTCCCTGGTCCCATGCTCCGCAGCCGCCCTCTCCATGCAGGAAGAAGCGGACCTCCAAAGCAGCAGCAACAGAAGAAGCGGGGATCCGGCCACCCTTCCCTTACCTGTGTCGGAGGAAGAGCCTTGGAGCCATTTGGAGTTGCTCTGCAGGAGAGAGAAAGGATGGAGACACAACCTTTGGGAAAGGAGGGAGCCGGAAAAGGCCCTTCAGCTGCTCAGCCTGGGAAGCTCTGGACAAGGACTGGGCAGAAGATCCTGGAGGAGGAAACCATCCTCCCTTCAGAAGTTCAGCCCTGGAGCTTCATCCAATGCCAGGAGGCTGAGGGTCCCCGAGGACTTTGCAGCCGACTCCATGACTTTTGCAGGCGATGGCTGAGATCAGAAAAGCACACCAAAGCCCAGATGCTGGACCTGGTGGTTCTGGAGCAGCTGCTGGCTCTTCTGCCCCTAGAGATGGAGAGCTGGGTGAGGAATGTGAGCAGAGACCAGCTCCCAGGCAGTGGCCCTGGCGGAAGGTTTCCTCCTGAGCCAGGCGGAGCAGAAGGAGCAGGTTGAGTTGCAAGTGAGACACTTTAGGGAGCTCAAAAGGGAATAAAGAATGTGTTTGAATATTTTACCCCTCCTTCCCAAACTTCTCTGACATTCATAATATGTGGCAATGTCCCACCAATTCTTGTAGAATATTGTTCCATTGTTTTCTCACTCAATCACACGGATGTATATTGGGGGCTTTGATGTCATGTTCCCAATATAAGAATCCAATTTATGTCATGTGATGTACATTAATTCTTTTTTTTCCTTCCTCCTATTGGAAGGGCTGCACTGTTGAGATCAGAGATCCTGAGGGAAAGAAGAACCCTTCAAATTCCACTCAGGAGCTATTTTTCAGGAGGATCCCTTGGGAAGATCAAAGTCAGGACACCTCGGGAGGTAATCAAAGATCCTCAGATTACCCATCTGTCTTACCTTCACTCTCTCTTCTCTATTGAATACATCCTCCTATTTTGTAATGCATTTTGAAATTATTTATTCCTTACAGAGAAACGAAGAATGAAGCTTTCTGGTTTTTATGACGGAGATCAAACATCGGATGAATCTCCAAATCAAGTAAGAAAGGGGGAAAAAATAAAATTTGTATTCTCCATTCAGGAAGTGAAGCTGGTGTGCAGAGTGCTCTTTCCTTCTATTCCCCCCCCCTTGTTTGTCCTGGATTACTTTTGTGTCCTTCCACAACATGGACAGCAGAATAGCAGATTCAAGTTGCTGTCAGTCAGAATAGTTTCCTCTTCTCATGTTCTGATAGGTACTTCTCCAAATTTGAGTTTACAAGAAGCAATTTTTTAAAAAGTCCTTCAAGAATAAACGTATCACAGTGGTAGCAACTCCTAGAGACCCATTTTTTTGGTGTAGTTCTTTGACTTGGAATTGTGCAAAGCTAATTAAAAATAACTAAATACTCCCATAGCCACATTACCAATTTTGAAAAGCTTTATTACCTGTAGTTCAAAAATAAGAAAATCATATCAAAAAATAAAGCAGACTATTAAAATCCTAAGGGAGTGGCCGTGTTGAACATATAAACATGGTACTTTGGGCTACAGAATAATTTCCAATCCTCTGATTTGCGCCTCGATTAAGAGATCAAATATTCCTGCTTTGCAAAGGCTGAGAAATGACTTTCCCAGGGAATTTTCTCTTCTTTGTTTTCTTCCATTCAGCCAATGGCTCAGACTACTAGATCAATCAATGATAGACAGAGTGATAGATCAGTTGATTCAGAAGTGGGATTACTTTACTGAAAGGCACTGAGGTTTTTGCAGAATACATGAACTTGATAAAATTTTCTCCAAATACTTATTCAATCACAGAAATTTTCAGAATTGTGTTTTCTCACAAAATTAGGACATGTGTGTCGCACAGCATTTAACTTGGTGCATATTTTTGGTTTCAAAATTTGGAAACAATGGAAAAGAATAACAGAATTAGTAGGGATCTTAGAGGTCTTCTAGTCCAATCTAGTCCTGCTCAGACAGGAAGCCCTATAACATTTCAGATATATGGCTGTTCAATTTCTTCTTAAACACCTCCCATGTTGAAGCAACTACAACTTCTGGAGACAAGTCATTCCACTGATTAATTGTTCCCACTCACAGAAAATTTCTCTTCAGTTGTAGGTTGGTTCTCTCCTTGATTAGTTTCCATCCATTGCTTCTTGTCCCGCCTTCAGGTGGCAGCCCCTTAGATATTGGAACACTGCTATCGTGTCCCCTTAGTCTTTCTTTTCATTAAACTAGACATACCCAATTCCTGCAACTGTTCTTTATATGTGGTACCTTGCTCACTAGTAGTAACTGTGAGAGGGATCTTGGACTCCTAGTGGACAACCATTTAGATATGAGCCAGCAGTGTGCAACAGCTGCCAAAAAAGCCAATACAGTTCTGGGCTGCATAAACAGAAGGATAGAATCACGATGCCACGATGTAAAAAAGATGTTGAGACTCTAGAAAGAGTGCAGAGAAGAGTGACAAAGATGATTAGGGGACTGGAGGCTAAAACATATGAAGAACAGTTGCAGGAACTAGTTTAGTGTCTAGTTTAATGAAAAGAAGAACTAGGGGGACATGATAGCAGTGTTCCAATATCTCAGGGGTTGCCACGAAGAAGAGGGTGTCAAACTATTCTCCATAGCACCTGAGGGTAGAACAAGAAGCAATGGGTGAAAACTAATCAAGGAGAGAAGCAATTTAGAACTAAAGAGAAATTTCCTGACAGTTAGAACAATTAATCAGTAGAACAACTTGCCTGCAGAAGTTGTGAATGCTCCAACACTGGAATTTTTTTTTTAAATGTTGGCTAACCATTTGTCTGAAATGGTGTAGGTTTCCTGCCTGGGCAGGGGGTTGGACTAGAAGACCTCCAATGTCCCTTTCAACTCCCTCTTCCTCCTCCTCCTCCTCCTCCTTCTTCTATGTTTTAGCCACTAATAATTCTTGTTGCTTTTCTCTGCACTCTTTTTCTAGAGTCTCAATATCTTTTTTATAGTGTGACCAAAACTGGATGCAATATTCCAACTGTGGTCTTACCAAGGCAAACTATTTACTGAATCTGCACTACTATTAATCTTCTCATAGTTCCCATCACCAATCTTTCCATTTATGACTGTATGACTATAACTTGTTGCTGGCAATCCTTATGATTTATATTGATATATTGACCATCAATTGTGTTGTAAATGTTGTACCTTGATGAACGTATCTTTTCTTTTATGTACACTGAGAGCATATGCACCAAGACAAATTCCTTGTGTGTCCAATCACACTTGGCCAATAAAAACTCTATTCTATTCTATTCTATTCTATTCTATTCTATTCTATTCTATTCTATGAAGTGGTATTAACACTTCATGTGATCTTGATTCTATCCCCCTCTTAATGCAGCCTATGATTGGGTTGGGGGTGTTTTGGCAACTGCTGGCTCATGTTTAAGTGGTTGTCTACTAGGACTCCAAGATCCCTGTTGCACTTTCTATTGTTGAGCCAGGTATCACCTATTCTATGCCCATGCATTTGGTTTTTCTTTCCTAAATGTAGAACCTTACATTTTTCATGGGTGTTTTTCATTTTGTTATATGGAGCCCAATCTGTTGATCCTTATATATCTCAAGCTTATCTTCTGGAGTGTTGGTATTCCTGTAAATTTGGTCTTGTCTGCAAATTTGATGAGTTCCCCTTCTATCCTCTTGTCTAAATCACTGATGAAGATGAGACCTTGAATCCTCCTGTTCTGTTCTTTTTCTGTGTTCAGGAGAGTCTTGTTTCCTTTGAGGAGGTGGCTGTATTTCTCAGAGGAGGAATGGTCTCAGCTGGATCCTGACCAAAAGCGCTGCATTGAAGTCATGCTTGAAAACCATAGGAACGTGGTCTCTCTGGGTAAGAGTTTTCTAGTCCCCAATCAGAGTTCAAGAAGACAGATTAGTGATTTTTAATAAAACTATAATCAGATATCATCTCCTGGGAGGAGAAGGAAAGGATTTGGCCTTCTGGTACTCCAAGGAAGGAAAGATTCAATGTCTCTTTGCTTAGATGCTTTTGCCATTCTTATCTGTCCCCAATCAGAGAGTTCAAGAAGACAGATTATAGTTAGTTTTTTTATTAAACAATAAGTGATCAGATATCATCTCCTGGGAAGGAGAAGGAAAGGATTTGGCCTTCTGGTACTCCAAGGAAGGAAAGATTCAATGTCTCTTTGCTTAGATGCTTTTGCCATTCTTATCTGTATTTTTCCATTTCTATTTGAACTTACCTGTGGAGGCTGAGAAGAACAGGGTGTGCTTTTATGTGTCCCTGGAGATCATATGTTATTTGTCCTCTGAAACCTCCCCAAATTGTGTGAGAACAGAACTTTCACGCTCAGGCCATGGAGGAGGATTGTCCCACTCCAATTCAAGAACAAAGGCCTCTTGAAGTGTGTCTCAGAGCATCCTAGGGGACAGGTGATTCCTCAGTTACGACAGTTCATTAAGCAACCATTCCAAGTTACGACCTAACTGTCTCCCAAGTACTTAAGACTCAGTCCTGAAATTACAAATGTTACAGCATCATAACCGTCATTCACACTTACTAATGACAGCAGAGGCGTTGCAACAACAATCACCCTATTTGTACCCCTCACCCTCCTGGGACTTACTTTACGAGGATGGAGCGAGCTGTCGGTTACTTTGCCTACTTGGGTGCATACAGAGGCCTAAAGTAGTGAGAGATACGCAAGATCAATAGTGGGAAATCTGGCACTAGTGATCTCACATGAACTCGCACTACACTGCTTTAGGCCTCTGCTAACCAAGGCCTGTACAAGCTCCAGGGCAAAATGCTTTGGAAACAAAGGGAAGGCCTCTTTGTTTTCAAAGACACAGGACACAGGACTAAAATACTGCAGTGCGAGATCACACAAAATCATTAGTGTGAGATTATGCATTTCTTGTCTTATGTGATCTCACACTAAAATAGTTTAGGCCTCGGTTCTCTGCAAACAGGAGCCTGTACCAGATCCGGCCAAAATGCCCTTGCCAACCGATGAGTACTTTGGGGCAGCGAAATAGTCATTCTTGAAGCCTCCCAACCTTTCCAATCTCAGTGGATTGGAATCTCATTTACAAGCCAATGGGAAGCTTCAAGCAAGGGAGTTCTCTCCAAAGTCTCATCGCTGGGATTAAGGAACAAGCCGAGCGGGAGTCCTGCCTGCCAGACAGATGCCATGGAGCAGCTGGTCCTAGGTACATCGGGGAAGAAAGCGCTTGTTTCAAAATTGTTTCAGTTCTCTCAAGTCTCTGCTGAAATTAACCCACCCAAATAAATCTTAAGGTTTCACCTTATTCCTCGTTGGATGTTTCCCCTGTTTATTCCATGACTCAAAACAGGCTTTGAGTGAGATTTGCAGATATTTAGATAATTATAAAGACAGAGATGTTTTCTAGATATTTTCAAAGCTTTCAGGACTCATGAATATAGAAATCATTCTGTAAAACATAATGGAATTTTGGAAAAATTCAGAAGGAAATTCACTTGATTTTCTATGGTTTAATCTTTTAGTCTAACCTTGTTATCATTTTCATTTCTCTTTTGCTTTTAAGGTAGTAATGGTCAGGAGAATCAAGATTCCTGTGAACTGTTCCGAGTGATCAATGCTAAAGATGGAACGGGAAAGTTTGGAATTCGAATGGAATTAGAAACCCATGATAGAAACCAGTCAAATGATTGGAATCAGGAAAGCTCATCTTCCACTGATGCTCTGATGCAACAGGAGAAAATAAGGAAAAAATATATTGGGAAAAGTTTGAAGCCAATCAAAGCTAAATTACAAGTAAAAGAACACTATTTAAGCCAAAACAAAGGAGAAGATGCTATAAGAAGACACAACGGACAAAGTTACAATGGGACATTAATTCCTTCTCTTGGAAATAACTTCCTTACATCTCAAAAAGTGATTTACACAAAAGAGAAGCCTTACCAATGTTTGGAATCTGGAACATGTTTTAGAACAAGCCGGCAACTTACTTCCCATGAAAGGATTCACACTGAGGAGAAGCTATACAAATACAGAGAGTCTGGTAACAGGTTCAGAAGACGTAGTAATCTTATTTCCCCTAAAAGGATCCACTCAGGAGAGAAACCATATAAATGCATGGAATGTGGAAAGATCTTTGCTCAAAGAAGTCATCTTATTTTACATAAGATGATCCACACAGGAGAGAAACCATATAAATGCATGGAGTGTGGAAAGACCTTTGCTTATAGTAGTGTACTTACTATCCACAAAATGATCCACACAGGGGAAAAACCATTTAAATGCATGGAGTGTGGAAAGACCTTTGCTCAAAGAGGTCATCTTATTCGCCATAAGAGGATCCACACAGGGGAAAAACCATTTAAATGCATGGAGTGTGGAAAGACCTTTGCTCAAAGTGGTAATCTTATTCGCCATAAGACGATCCACACAGGGGAAAAGGCATTTAAATGCATGGAGTGTGGAAAGACCTTTGCTCAAAGAGGTCATCTTATTCGCCATAAGAGGATCCACACAGGGGAGAAGCCGTATAAATGCATGGAGTGTGGAAAGACCTTTGCTCAAAGAGGTATCTTATTTCACAAAATGATCCACACAGGGGAAAAACCATTTAAATGCATGGAGTGTGGAAAGACCTTTGCTCGAAGAGGTCATCTTATTCGCCATAAGATGATCCATACAGGGGAGAAGCCGTATAAATGCATGGAGTGTGGAAAGACCTTTGCTCGAAGAGGTTGTCTTATTTCTCATAAGAGGATCCACTCAGGAGAGAAACCGTATAAATGCATGGAGTGTGGAAAGACCTTTGCTCAAAGAGGTCATCTTATTCGCCATAAGAGGATCCATACAGGGAGAGAAGCCATATAAATGCATGGAGTGTGCAAAAACCTTTGCTTATAGTAATGGACTTACTCTCCACAAAATGATGCACACAGGGGAAAAACCATTTAAATGCATGGAGTGTGGAAAGACCTTTGCTCAAAGAGGTTATCTTATTAGCCATAAGATGATCCACATAGGGGAGAAACCATATAAATGCATGGAATGTGGAAAGACATTTGCTCGGAATAGTAGTCTTACTTCTGATAAAAGGATCCACGCTCAGAAGGAAATATATAATAATAGCAATTCCACTTAGACTTGTGTACCACTCCACAATGCTTTTGCAAAACTCTCTGAGCAGTTTACAAAGTCAGCATATGGTCCTCAGCAATCTGGGTCTTCCTTTTACCGACCTCAGAAGGATGAAAGGCTGAATCAACCATGACACTGTCAGGATCAAACTCCTGGCTGTGGGCAATTAGCCTATAGTTCTCCATTCTAACCGCTGATCCACCATGTCTCTATAGATTTTTATCTGTATGCATATTGTGCCTTTCTGATCCAAATGAGAGAAGGTTGCATCCAACAAAATGAAATTTAATGTGGAGAAAAGTAAGATTTTACACCTCGCAGGAAAAGCAGATTACCTGAAACCTAGCTCAAAAATAATAACTATGAAAGGGTCCTTGGAGTCCAAATGGATGATCACTTAAGCATGAATCTCCTGTGTGCGGCAGCAGCTAAAAAAGCGAATACAATCCTTGGTTGTATAAAGAGAGGCATAAAGTCAAAAACACATGAAGTATTAGTACAGCTTCATAAAGCCTTAGTAAGACCACACCTGGAATACTGCATCCTGTTTGGGTCATCACATTACAAAAAATATGTTGAACCTTTGGAAAAAGTGCAAAGAAAAGCAGCTAAGCTGATTAAAGGCCTGAAGAGTAAAACAAGAACAGTTATAGGAACTGGGCATGGCTAGTCTAGTCAGGAGAAGGACCAGGGGACACAGGATAGCAGTGTTCCAATATTTGAGGGGCTGCCACAGAGAGGAAGGAGTCAAGCTATTTTCCAAGGCACCTGAAGGCCAGACAAGGAATAATGGATGGAAACTGATCAAGAAGTGATTCAACCTAAAAATAAGGAGACATTTCCTGACAGAACAATCAACCAATGAAAAACCTATGCCAACAAATAAAGACTGTATGTAACAATTATCACATCAAGCAAGAAGAAAACCTACGCACAAAATCCACCTGCGCTTTCTATAATTTTGTAAACAACAAACTTAAGTTTTTTTAAACAGCAACAATACAAACCCAATATTTCCCAGTCGTACTACAGACAATTACAATGATTATGGTGATCTTGTACATATTGATTTTACAGAAGACACTATTGAAAAGGCACTAAGCAATCTAAAACCATCTCTATCTATTGGACCTGATGGACTACGTGCATACTTCTTAAAAAAGCTTTCCACTGTAATTGCAGAACTTCTAAGCATAATTTTTGAAAAATCTTTCAGTACCAGCCCCTTGCCCTACCAATGGTCACAAGCCAAGGTCACACCTATCTTCAAAAAGGGAGACCCTAGCCTAGTTGAAAATTACAGACCAATCTCTATATGTTGCGTCACTTGGAAAGTCATGGAATCAATCATTAACCAATCTATTACCCTCCCGCTAGAGACAAACAACCTACTTTCTATCACACAATTTGGTTTCAGAAAAAAATTATCCTGCAATCTACAACTCCTACAAAAACATATGGACTACACCTCCCAATCAGGGCAAAGCAATAAATGCAGTTTACATAGACTTCTGTAAAGCTTTTGATTCGGTGGTACACGACAAATTACTTCTAAAACTAAAATCCTATGGCATTTCTGGACTCCTACATAAATGGATAGCTGCCTTCCTGTCAAACAGGCAACAAGTGGTCAAAATAGGAAGCGCTCTATCAAATCCTGTACCTGTTAATAATGGTGTTTCCCAAGGCAGTGTTTTAGGTCCAACACTCTTCATACTTTACATCAGGGGTAGTCAACCTTTTTATACCTACCGCCCAATATTGTATCTGTTAGTAGTAAAATTTTCTAACCGCCCTCCAGGGAGATGCGCGAGCTATTCTGGGATGAGGCTCCTTTGTTTGCAGTCGCACTATAGCACCATTTAGTTTCACTTACGTAACATGAACTAAACTTATGTGCGGGTGATATAAATAGTATATTTTCAGAAATTTATATTGTCATGGGGAATTTTATGAAAATGTTTTTAAATAATGCTATGAATTTTTTTAAAAAGTCAATTAAATAAAAAAAAAAGGAAAGTGCTTATCGGACAAAACCCCTACTGCCCACCATGAAAGCTGGAACGCCCACTAGTGGGCGGTAGGGACCAGGTTGACTACCACTGCTTTACATAAATGACCTTGCGATCATATTAAAAGCAATTGTGTTTTCTTCGCTGATGATGTTAAACTATTCAACACCACAGTCAATGCAACTACCCTTCAAAAAGACCTTGACTGTGTGGAGATTGGTCTTAACAAGTGGCAATTTCAAATCTCAACGAACAAATGCTCTGTCTTGCACATTGGCAAAAAAAATCAAAACATAAAATACAAATTAGACGGACATTACTTTATAGATGAACCTCACTCTGTCAAGGACCTTGGAGAAGTCATTTCTAAAGATCTAAGTGCCAGAGCCCCCATTGTAACAACATTGCCAAAAAGGCACTAAGGAGTTGTTAACCTAATCTTGCGTAGTTTCGTCTCTGGTAATATTGTACTACTAACTAGATCGTACAAAACACTTGCTAAACCAATCCTTCAATACAGCTCATCTCACCTACACTGCATATCAGACATAAATACAATTGAGAGTCCAGAGATATTTCATAAGAACAGTCCTCCACTCCATAGTTGTGAAAAAAAAGTGTTGTTTAAACTCATTTATTAAAACACAGAATAGCATTGTGGAAATACCTCTGTATCTGTTCCAAAGCTCCACCCAGGGGTGGGTTCTACTTACCTTTACCTCCAGTTTGCAATGCAACCGCGCATGTGCACTTGCCTCGCTCACACATTCTTCTGCAAATGCACAGAAACTTCCTGATGATGTCTGAGTCGGTGGATGGAGCGTACCACCAATTCTTTCTTTTGAACTGGTCTGAACCGAGGCCACCCACTACTGGTTCTGCCACACAAGGAGCATTAAAGCAAGTAGGATCAACTCTGAAAATGATTCTAAAGTTCCCCTCATACATATGTGCTAGTGGTTCCTGACTCTAGGGGGCGGTGCTCATCTCTGTTTTAAAGCCAAAGAGCCAGTGCTGTCCAAAGACGACTCCATGGCCATGTAGCCGGCATGACCAAATGCCAAAGGCTCAGGGAACGCTCTTGCCTTCCCACCATAGGTGGTCCCTATTTTTCTTCTTGCATTTTTTACATGCTTTCGAACTACTAGGTTGGCAGAAGTTGGGACAAGTAACAGGAGCTCACCCCGTTACGTGGCACTAGAGATTTGAACCGCTGAACTGCCAACCTTTCTAATCAACAAGCTCAGCGTCTTAGCTACTGAGCCACTGCGTCCCCCCAGAATGACTCTAGCTGAAGCCCTATTTTTCTTGCTTTGTTTCTTAGTTGCCATACTTAAGGGCGGGGAGGGGGGGAGATAGAATTTATGGAATGTAGAATGTTTTCCTCCAATGTGCCTGACACAACAACGATAAGGCAGCTGAGAGCCAAGGCCAAATTAATGTGACCAACAATAGCAGGATGGAGTGATGAGAACTTAATCGGCTTGCTTGGCTAACGTGACCTGTGACACGAGGGGGGAGGGCAGTATCTATTCTTTATTTATAACTAAAATGTGGAAATTATTCAATTTTGCTTTCAACCTGAGGGCACCAAGGACCTCAATCCAACTTGTGTCCGCAGTGTCAAATTAAGATCTGAGTCAACCAGTATGAATGTAGAAATAGGAAACCTTTTTCGGTCAAAGACCTCATATGATGAGATGGAATAATGACAGATGTCAATTTGGTGTGTGGAAAAAGCTTCCGGGTGAACAATTTGTTTTTCATAGAAGAGCCAGAATGAGCAGAAGCTGAAACAAATGCACGGGGGAAATATATTTTTCAAGCATTAGGGCCATATTTTTTCTTCTTATGGTTTGCTATAACATTAAGGTAACTTAAAATTAAATAAGTATCAGTAGTGTAGTTGCTAAACGTGCATAAAGTTCTCTTCATTGCATGATTAAAAATTAGTAACCTACTAAAGTCTTTGGATGGCGGGGGGGGGGCATACTTCAGCTGTTGCTCAGTTGAAGCTCTTTCTTCAAATATGGATTATTAAAGGTTCAGTGTCAAACTGGAGAAAAAAAGAAAGAAAGAAAAATCAGACGTTACCTCCATTTTCTGAAGTGGATTTTTAACCACTTTTCCATCCTTTTCAATTTTGTTTTGCTTACTGTAGCTAAACTCTGGGTGTCAACTCCAAATCTGATCGAATGTTTTCATAGCAATGGTGCCTTCAGCTTTTCTTGTTTGGTTTTCCATTTTCTTTTCCATTTTCTTTTCCATTTAGGGTCTATAATGATATATCTATTTATTTATAACTAAAATGTGGAAATTATTCAATTTTGCTTTCAACCTGAGGGCACCAAGGACCTCAATCCAACTTGTGTCCGCAGTGTCAAATTAAGATCTGAGTCAACCAGTATGAATGTAGAAATAGGAAACCTTTTTCGGTCAAAGACCTCATATGATGAGATGGAATAATGACAGATGTCAATTTGGTGTGTGGAAAAAGCTTCCGGGTGAACAATTTGTTTTTCATAGAAGAGCCAGAATGAGCAGAAGCTGAAACAAATGCACGGGGGAAATATATTTTTCAAGCATTAGGGCCATATTTTTTCTTCTTATGGTTTGCTATAACATTAAGGTAACTTAAAATTAAATAAGTATCAGTAGTGTAGTTGCTAAACGTGCATAAAGTTCTCTTCATTGCATGATTAAAAATTAGTAACCTACTAAAGTCTTTGGATGGCGGGGGGGGGGCATACTTCAGCTGTTGCTCAGTTGAAGCTCTTTCTTCAAATATGGATTATTAAAGGTTCAGTGTCAAACTGGAGAAAAAAAGAAAGAAAGAAAAATCAGACGTTACCTCCATTTTCTGAAGTGGATTTTTAACCACTTTTCCATCCTTTTCAATTTTGTTTTGCTTACTGTAGCTAAACTCTGGGTGTCAACTCCAAATCTGATCGAATGTTTTCATAGCAATGGTGCCTTCAGCTTTTCTTGTTTGGTTTTTCCATTTTCTTTTCCATTTAGGGTCTATAATGATATATCTATTTATTTATTTATTTATTTAGTCACAACAATATATGTAAGTATCATACAAAAAGATTATATAGTATATAAACATATATATGAGTAAATATGAGGAGGTATAAGCACACACACACACACACACACACACACATATATATATATGTAGGTCTTTGGTTATTCGGGTTTTCTCCCGCGTAAAATTGGAAGTGTCTTGGCGACGTTTCGACGAAGTCTCATTCGTCATCTTCAGGCTTCAGCTTCGTGCTTCTGGGAGCAATGTGTGACTGCAGCTGTTTCTTCCTTTTATATATATATGTGAAGAAGAAAAGAAAAACAATAGGACAGGAACGTTAGGCATGTCTGTGCGCTTATGCACGCCCCTTATAGTCATATCCCTGCATTAAATGCTCCAAGGGGCTCAAGCTTCCTAGTCACATTTCTTGAGGTGAATTTCCTACTCAATCCCTATGTAAAAATGGGTTTTCCTCATCATAGTTTAGCTTTCTATTCCTTTTTCAGGATCTTCCTTTTCTTTCATCAGAAGAGGCTGCCCTTTCATCTCCTCCCTTTGCTGAGAGGTTGAGAGAATGATTTCAAAAGGGCACCTCTATGTATTGAATTAAAGAAATAAAAAACAAATGCATAAAAATCATTTCCCTGATTGTGGCTTCGCTGCCTGTGTCCCATCTTCCTCCCCTTAAAACCGGAGTTTGTAACAATTGCAAGACACAAGCTGTGTTTCCCAGAGAACCTCCTGGTCCTTCTCTTTTGACCGCCCGGTTGTTTCTGACAGGATTTGGTCCCTTTTGAGGCCTCCCACAATCTTGGCTGAGCCTTCAGGGCGGCTGTTTTTGTGGGAAGCGATTTCAAATCCTCCAGAGAGATATTTTTCTCCATCTCCACAAATGGTTCCTGGACAGGAAGATGGAGAATGTGCTGCCTCTGAAAACCACAAAGCTTTTCCTGGGCAGGGAGGAATTGTGAGGGACTTTCCTCCACAGTCCCACGTCCATTATCTCTGCCGTCTCCCTTCCCCTCAGGCGCGCTCCTGTTTCCCGCCCTTTCTACCATCCTGGCACTCTGCCCTAATCCACCAGGGGGCGCCCGCTGCTAAGAAAAGGCAACGTCAGGCGGTTCCCGATTGGTCCACTGGAAGACGAACGTCACAGTTGCCTTTCCAGAGGCGAGACGGGAGTGACGTCACAAACGCTTGCTGCTCTAGGACCCCGCACTCGCTCTCCTATCCTCTGGACCTCCGCAGGAGGCTGCGCGGTTGCTGGAGAGTTTGGCTGGGGAGATCCAGACGTTCTCCGGGTGAGGGTGGGGGGGCTCTTCCCTGGTCCCATGCTCCCCAGCCGCCCTCTCCATGCAGGAAGAAGCGGACCTCCAAAGCAACAGCAACAGAAGAAGCGGGGATCCCGGGAAGGTGGGGGTCGGTGGATCCGGCCACCCTTCCCTTACCTGTGTCGGAGGAAGAGCCTTGGAGCCATTTGGAGTTGCTCTGCAGGAGAGAGAAAGGATGGAGACACAACCTTTGAGAAAGGAGGGAGCCGGAAAAAGTCCTTCAGCTGCTAAGCCTGGGAAGCTCTGGACAAGGACTGGGCAGAAGATCCTGGAGGAGGAAACCATCCTCCCTTCAGAAGTTCAGCCCTGGAGCTTCATCCAATACCGGGAGGCTGAGGGTCCCCGAGGACTTTGCAGCCAACTCCATGACTTTTGCAGGCGATGGCTGAGACCAGAAAAGCACACCAAAGCCCAGATGCTGGACCTGGTGGTTCTGGAGCAGCTCCTGGCTCTCCTGCCCCCAGAGATGGAGGGCTGGGTGAGGGAATGTGGAGCAGAGACCAGCTCCCAGGCGGTGGCCCTGGCGGAAGGTTTCCTCCTGAGCGAGGAAGAGGAACAGGTCGAATTGAAGGTGAGAGATTTTAGGGAGTTCAAAAGGGAATAAAGAATCTGTTTGAATAATTCATCCCTCCTTCCCAAACCTCTCTGACATTCATAATAGGTGGAGATGTCCCACCAATTCTTGTAGGACATTGTTCCATTGTTTTCTCACTCAGCCTCACTGATGGATATTGGGGGCCTTGAGATTGTGTTCGGAATATAAGAATCCATCTATTTCTTGTGATTTACGTTAATTCTGCTTCTTTTTTCCTTCTTCCTATTTGAAGTGCTGTGAGGGAAAGAAGAATCCATCAATTCCCCCTCAGGAGTTATTTTTAAGGAGGATCCTTTGGGAGAATCCCAGTTGGGACGCCTCAGGAGGTAATCCAAGATCCTCCCTTACCCATCTGCCTTACCTTCCCTCACTCTTCTTTCTATAGAATACCTCCTCCTATTTTATTATGCATTTTGAAATTATTTATTTGTTACAGAGAAACAAAGAATGAAGTTTTCTGGCTTTTATGACGGAGATCAAACAGCGGTGGAATCTCCAAATCAAGTAAGAAAGGGAAAAAAATTAAATTTGTATTCTCCCTTCAGGAAGTGAAGCGGGTGTGCAGAGGGCTCTTTCCTTCTATTTCCCCCCCTTGTTTCTCCTGGATTACTTTTGTGTCCTTCCGCAACATGGGCAGCAGAATAGCAGATTCAAATTCCTGTCAGTCAGAATAGCTTCCTCTTCTCTTGTTCTGCTAGGTACTTCTCCAAATTTGAGTTTACAAGAAGCAATTTTTTAAAAAGTCCTTTAAAAATAAACATATCACAGTGGCAGCAACTGCTAGAGACCCATTTTTTGATGTAATTCGTTGACTTGTAATTGTGCAAAGCTAATTAAAAATAACTAAATACTCCCATGGCCACGTTACCATTTTTGAAAAGCTTTATTACCTGTAGTTCAAAAATAAGCAAATCATATCAAAAAACAAAGCAGACTATTAAAATCCTAAGGGAGTGGCCATGTTGAGCATATAAACACGGTACTTTGGGCTACAGAATAATTTCCAATCCTCTGATTTGCGCCTCAATTAAGAGATCAAATTCCTGTTTTGCAAAGGCTGAGAAATGACTTTCCCAGGGAATTTTCTCTTCCTTGTTTGCTTCCATTTAGCCAATGGCTGAGACTACTATATCAATCAATGACAGACAGAGTGATAGATCAGTTGATCCAGAAGTGGGATTACTTTGCTGAAAGGCACTGAAGTTTTTGCAAAATAAATGAGCTTGATAAAACTCCCCAAATACTTATTCAATCAAAGAAATGTTTAGAATTGTCAGTTTTCTCACATAAAATTAGGAGGTGTGTCGCACAGTATTTAATTTGGTGCATATTTTTGGTTTCGAAATTTGGGAACAATGGAAAAGAATAACAGAATCCAAAGCACCTGAGGGTAGAACAAGAAGCAATGGGTGGAAACTGATCAAAGAAAGAAGCAATTTAGAACTAAGGAGAAATTTCCTGACAGTTAGAACAATTAATAAGTGGAACGACTTGCCTGCAGAAGTTGTGAATGCTCCAACACTGGAAAATTTTAAGAAAATGTTGGATAACCATCTGACTGAGATGGTGTAGGGTTTCCTGCCTGGGCAGGGGGTTGGACTAGAAGACCTCTATGGTCTCTTCCAAATCTGTTGTTATTATATTATTATATTATATTATATTATATTATATTATATTATATTATATTATATTATATTATATTATATTATTATATTATATTATATTATATTATATTATATTATATTATATTATATTATATTATATTATATTATATTATATTATATTATATTATATTATATTATATTATATTATATTATATTATATTTATATTATATTTATATTATATTATTATATTATATTATATTATATTAAAAAATTATATTATATTATATTTATATTATATTATTATATTATATATATTATATTATAATATTATATTATATATATTATATTATATTATATTAAATGTAGAACTTTACATTTTTTACGGTTGTTTTTCATTTTGTTATATGGAGCCCAATCTGTTGATCCTTCTATATCTCGAGCTTATCCTCTGGAGTGTTGGTATTCCTGTCAATTTGGTCTTATCTGCAAATTTGATGAGTTCCCCTTCTGTCCTCTTGTCTAAATGATGACCTGATGAAGATGAACATATCTTATGAATCCTCCTGCTCTGTTCTTTTTTCTGTGTTCAGGAGAGTCTTGTTTCCTTTGAGGAGGTGGCTGTGTATTTCTCTGAGGAGGAATGGTCTCAGCTGGATCCTGACCAAAAAGTGCTGCATTCGGAAGTCATGCTTGAAAATCATAGGAACGTGGTCTCTCTGGGTAAGAGTTTTCTAGTCCCCAATCAGAGAGTTCAAGAAGACAGATTATAGTTAGTTTTTTTATTAAAAAATAAGTGATCAGATATCATCTCCTGGGAGGGAGAAGGAAAGGATTTGGCCTTCTGGTACTCCAAGGAAGGAAAGATTCAGTGTCTCTTTGCTTAGATGCTTTTGGGGCATTCCTTATCTGTATTTTTCCATTTCTATTTGAACTTATCTGTGGAGGCTGAGAAGAATGGGGTTTGCTTTTATGTGTCCTCTGGAGATCATATGTTATTTTTCCTCTGAAACCTCCCCAAACTGTGTGAGAACAGAACTTTCACACTCAGGCCCTGGAGGAGGATTCCCCCACTCCAATTCAAGAACAAAGGCCTCTTGAAGTGTGCCTCAGAGCATCCTAGGGGACAGGTGATCCTCAGTTACGACAGTTCACTAAGCAACCATTCCAAGTTACAACCTAACCATCTTCCAAGTACTTAAGACTCAGTCCTGAAATTACAAATGTTATAGCACCATGGCTGTCATTCTCACTTACAAATGACATCAGAGGCGTTGCAACAAAAATCACCCTACCTGTATCCCCACCCCACCCCTGCTGGGACTTACTTTACGAGGATGTAGCGAGCTGTTGGTTCCTTTGCCTGCTTGGGTGTATACAGAGGCCTAAAGTAGTGAGAGATACAGAAGATCAATAGTGGGAAATCTGGCACTAGTGATCTCACATGAACTCGCACTACACTGCTTTAGGCCTCTGTTCTCTGTTGTTGTTATTATTATATTATATTATATTATTATACTATATTATTATATTATATTATTATACTATACTATTATATTATTATTATATTATTATATTATATTATTATATTATATTATTTATTTTTTTTTTGGCAACTGTAGCACACTGCTGACTCCTGTATAAATGGTTGTCTACTAGGACTCCAAGATCCCTGTTGCACTTTCTATTGTTGAGCCAGACATCACCTATTCTATGCCCATGCATTTGGTTTTTCTTTCCTAAATATAGAACCTTACATTTTTTACGGTTGTTTTTCATTTTGTTATATGGAGCCCAATCTGTTGATCCTTCTATATCTCGAGCTTATCCTCTGGAGTGTTGGTATTCCTGTCAATTTGGTCTTATCTGCAAATTTGATGAGTTCCCCTTCTGTCCTCTTGTCTAAATGATGACCTGATGAAGATGAACATATCTTATGAATCCTCCTGCTCTGTTCTTTTTTCTGTGTTCAGGAGAGTCTTGTTTCCTTTGAGGAGGTGGCTGTGTATTTCTCTGAGGAGGAATGGTCTCAGCTGGATCCTGACCAAAAAGTGCTGCATTCGGAAGTCATGCTTGAAAATCATAGGAACGTGGTCTCTCTGGGTAAGAGTTTTCTAGTCCCCAATCAGAGAGTTCAAGAAGACAGATTATAGTTAGTTTTTTTATTAAAAAATAAGTGATCAGATATCATCTCCTGGGAGGGAGAAGGAAAGGATTTGGCCTTCTGGTACTCCAAGGAAGGAAAGATTCAGTGTCTCTTTGCTTAGATGCTTTTGGGGCATTCCTTATCTGTATTTTTCCATTTCTATTTGAACTTATCTGTGGAGGCTGAGAAGAATGGGGTTTGCTTTTATGTGTCCTCTGGAGATCATATGTTATTTTTCCTCTGAAACCTCCCCAAACTGTGTGAGAACAGAACTTTCACACTCAGGCCCTGGAGGAGGATTCCCCCACTCCAATTCAAGAACAAAGGCCTCTTGAAGTGTGCCTCAGAGCATCCTAGGGGACAGGTGATCCTCAGTTACGACAGTTCACTAAGCAACCATTCCAAGTTACAACCTAACCATCTTCCAAGTACTTAAGACTCAGTCCTGAAATTACAAATGTTATAGCACCATGGCTGTCATTCTCACTTACAAATGACATCAGAGGCGTTGCAACAACAATCACCCTACCTGTATCCCCACCCCACCCCTGCTGGGACTTACTTTACGAGGATGTAGCGAGCTGTTGGTTCCTTTGCCTGCTTGGGTGTATACAGAGGCCTAAAGTAGTGAGAGATACAGAAGATCAATAGTGGGAAATCTGGCACTTGTGATCTCACATGAACTCACACTACACTGCTCTAGGCCTCTGTTCTCTGCTAAGAAAGGCCTGCACGAGCTCCAGGGCAAAATGCTTTGGAAACAAAGGGAAGGCCTCTTTGTTTTCAAAGACTTTTGCCCTGGATCTCGTGCAGTCCTCAGTTTGTAGGGAACACAGGACTAAAGTACTGCAGTGCGAGATCCCGCAAGATAATTAGTGTGAGATATTGCAATACTCATCTTGTGTGATCTCACACTAAAGTAGTTTAGGCCTCCGTTCTCTGCAAACGGAAGCCTGTACCAGATCCGGCCAAAATGCCCTTGCCAACCGATGAGTACTTTGGGGTAGCGAAATAATCATTCTTGAAGCCTCCCAATCTTTCCAATCTCCGTGCAAAGACATTTACAAGCCAGTGCAAAGGCATTTACAAGCCAATGGGAGGCTTCAAGCAACGGACTTTGCTCCAAAGTCTCATCGCTGGGATCAAGGAACGAGCCGAACGGGAGTCCTGCCTGCCAGACAGACGCCATGGAGCAGCTGCTTCAAGGGACACTTGGGAAGAAAGAGCTTGTTTCAAAATTGTTTCAGTTTCTGTTCTCTCAGGTCTTTGCTGAAATTAACCCACCCCAATAAGTTTTCTCCTTATTCCTCCTTGAATATTTTCCCTGATTATTCCGTGGCTCAAAACAGACTTTCGAGTGAGATTTGCAAATATTTAGATAATTGTAAAGAAAGAGATTTTTTCTAGATATTTTCAAAGCTTTCAGGACTCATGAATATAGAAATCATTCTGTCTATATCACACCACTGTAAGCATGCAAACATAAAAGGTAACGGAATTTTGGAAAAATTCAGAAGGAAATTCACTTGACTTTCTACGGTTTGATCTTTTTCTCTAACCTTGTTATCATTTTAATTTCTCTTTTGCTTTGAAGGTAGTAATGGTCAGGAGAATCAAGTTTCCTGTGAACTGTTCCGAGTGATCAATGCTAAAGGTGGAACGGGAAAGTTTGGAATTCAAATGAAATTAGAAACCCATGATAGAAACCAGTCAAATGATTGGAATCAGGAAAGCTCATCTTCCACCGATGTTCCGATGCAAGACTTTCTTGCCCAACAGGAGAAAATAAGAAAAAAATATATTGGGAAAAGTTTGAAGCCAATCAAAGCTAAATTACAAGTAAAAGAACACTATTTAAGCCAAAACAAAGGAGAAGATGCTATAGGAAGACGCAATGGACAAAGTTACAATGGAACATTCATTCCTTCTCTTGGAAATAAGTTCCTTACATCTCAAAAAGTGATTGACGCGAAAGAGAAGCCTTACAAATGTTTGGAATGTGCATCATGTTTTAGAACAAGCAGGCAACTTATTTCCCATGAAAGGATTCACACTCGGGAGAAGCTATACAAATGCAGAGAATCTGGTAACAGGTTCAGAGGACACAGTAATCTTATTTGCCCTAAAAGGATCCACTCAGGAGAGAAACCGTATAAATGCGTGGAGTGTGGAAAGACCTTTCCTCAAAGAGGTAATCTTATTTCCCATAAGAGGATCCACACAGGGGAAAAACCATTTAAATGCATGGAGTGTGGAAAGACCTTTGCTCGAAGAGATAATCTTATTTCCCATAAGAGGATCCACACAGGAGAGAAACCGTATAAATGCATGGAGTGTGGAAAGACCTTTGCTCAGAGCAGTGGACTTACTATGCACAAAAAGATCCACACAGGTGAGAAGGCATTTAAATGCATGGAATGTGGAAAGACGTTTGCTTGTAATAGTCACCTTTCTAGCCACAAAAAGATCCACACAGGAGAGAAACCATTTAAATGCATGGAGTGTGGAAAGACCTTTACTCAAAAAGATAATCTTATTCGCCATGAGACGATCCACACTGGGGAGAAACCGTATAAATGCATGGAGTGTGGAAAGACCTTTGCTCAAAGAGGTAATCTTATTTCCCATAAGAGGATGCACACAGGAGAGAAACCATATAAATGCATGGAGTGTGGAAAGACATTTGCTTGGAAGTCTGTTCTTACTTGCCATAAGATGGCCCACACGGGGGAGCAGCCATATAAATGCATGGAATGTGGAAAGACCTTTGCTTGTAATAGTCAACTTAGTGTCCACAAAAAGATCCACACAGGAGAGAAACCATATAAATGCATACAGTGTGGAAAGACCTTTGGTCAAAGTGGTAATCTTATTCGCCATAAGACGATCCACACAGGGGAAAAGCCATTTAAATGCATGGAGTGTGGAAAGACCTTTGCTCAACGAGGTAATCTTATTTCCCATAAGAGGATCCACACAGGGGAAAAGCCATTTAAATGCATGGAGTGTGGAAAGACCTTTGCTCAGAGCAGTGGACTTACTATGCACAAAAAGATCCACACAGGTGAGAAATCGTATAAATGCATGGAGTGTGGAAAGACATTTGCTCAGAAAGGTAATTTTACTTCTCATAAAAGGATCCATGCTCGGAAGAAAATATATAGGAATAGCAATTCCACTTAGACTTATATACCACTCCACAATAAAACTAAAGTTAATAAAACTAAACTAAACAATGCTTTTACAGCATTCTCTGAGCAGTTTACAAAGTCAGCATATGGTCCCCAGCAATCTGGGTCCTCATTTTACCCACCTCAGAAGGAGGAAAGCTGAATCAACCATGACACTGTCAGTATCAAACTCCTGGCTGTGTGCACTTAGCATATAGTACTGCATTCTAACCACTGACCCACCATGTCTCTATATTTTTATCTGTATGCATATTGTGCCTTTCTGATCCAAATGAGAGAAGGTTGAATCCAACAAAATGAAATTTAATGTGGAGAAAAGTAAGATTTTACACCTCAGCAGGAAAAGCAGATTACCTGAAACCTCGCTCAAAAATAGTAACTATGAAAGGGTCCTTGGAGTCCAAATGGATGATCACATAAGCATGAATCCCCTGTGTGCGGCAGCAGCTAAAAAAGTGAATACAATCCTTGGTTGTATAAACGGGCATAAAATCCAAAACACATGAAGTATTAGTACAGCTTCATAAAGCCTTAGTAAGACCACACCTGGAATACCGCACCCAGTTTGGGTCATCACATTACAAAAAAGATGTTGAAACTTTGGAAAAAGTGCAAAGAAGAGCAGCTAAGCTGATTAAAGGCCTGAAGACTAAAACAAGAATGGTTATAGGAACTGGGCATGGCTAGTCTAGTCAGGAGAAGGACCAGGGGACGCGGGATAACAGTGTTCCAATATTTGAGGGTCTGCCACAGACAGGAAGGAGTCAAGCTATTTTCCAAGGCACCCAATATTTCCCAGCCGTAGTACAGACAATTACAATGATTATGGTGATCTTGTACATATTGATTTTACAGAAGACAACGTTGAAAAGGCACTATGCAATCTAAAACCATCTCTATCTATTGGACCTGATGGACTATGTGCATACTTATAAAAAAAGCTTTCCACTGCAATTGCAGAACCTCTAAGCATAATTTTTGAAAACTCTTTCAGTACCAGCCCCTTGCCCTACCAATGGTCACAAGCCAAGGTCATACCTATCTTCAAAAAGGGAGACCCTAGCCTAGTTGAAAATTACAGACCAATCTCTTTATGTTGCGTCACCTGCAAAATCATGGAATCAATCATTAACCAATCTAGTACCCTCCCACTAGAGACAAACAACCTACTTTCTATCACACAATTTGGTTTCAGAAAAAAATTATCCTCTAATCTACAACTACTACATTGCAAAAACATATGGACTACACATCCTGATCAGGGCAAAGCAATAGACGCAGTTTACGTAGACTTCTGTAAAGCTTTTGATTCGGTGGTACATGACAAATTACTTCTAAAACTAAAATCCTATGGCATTTCTGGACTCCTACATAAATGAGATAGCTGCCTTCCTGTGAAACTGTCGTGTCCCACTCCTCCGCTGACGGCTGGGTCAGGGAAATCCGAATCAGGCTTGCCTCTGCAGCTCTGCCCAAAGTCCTAGCAAAGTCCTCAGAGCAGGCAGGAGACCAGTAAGTGACTTCAGCAAGATAAGTTCGACTTTTGCCTGACTCAGAAACTGCCACAAAGCAGATCCTTTATATAGGCCATGGGGTGTGGCTCCATGACTCAGCACTCATTAAGGCCTGCCCCTCCCTTCCCTTTGTTGCCTCCGCCTATCCAATCTTCTGATGCGAGGATTAACAGATCCAGGAAACTACAGACCTATCAGTCTGACCTCAATACCGGGGAAGATTCTGGAAAAGATAATCAAGCAACGAATCACCGAACACCTAGAAGCAAACAAAGTAATAACCAAAAGCCAACATGGGTTTGTCAAAAACAGATCATGCCAGACTAATCTTATTGCATTCTTTGACAAAATGACAAAATTAGTAGACCAGAGGAATGCTGTTGATATAATTTACTTGGACTTCAGTAAAGCATTTGATAAAGTAGACTATAACCTACTACTAGATAAAGTAGAAAAATGTGGGTTAGACAGCACCACCACCAGATGGATTCGTAACTGGCTGACCAACCGCACTCAACGTGTAGTCCTCAACGGAACTACATCCACATGGAGGGAAGTATGCAGTGGAGTACCCCAAGGCTCTGTTTTAGGCCCAGTACTCTTCAACATCTTCATCAATGACTTGGGCGAGGGGATAGATGGGGAACTCATCAAATTTGCAGATGACACCAAGCTGGCAGGAATAGCCAACACTCCAGAAGATAGGCTCAAGTTACAGAAAGATCTTGACAGACTTGAACATTGGGCGCTATCTAACAAAATGAAATTCAACAGTGAAAAAAGTAAGGTTCTACATTTAGGCCAAAAAAACAAAATGCACCAGTACCGTATATGTGGTACCTTGCTCAATAGTAGTACCTGTGAGAGGGATCTTGGAATCCTAGTGGATAACCATCTGGATATGAGCCAGCAGTGTGCAGCAGCTGTTAAAAAAGCCACTTTATAATGCCTTGGTAAGGCCACACTTGGAATATTGCATCCAGTTTTGGTCGCCACGATGTAAAAAAGATGTTGAGACTCTAGAAAGAGTGCAGAGAAGAGCAACAAAGATGATTAGGGGACTGGAGGATAAAACATATGAAGAACGGTTGCAGGAACTGGGTATGTCTAGTTTAACAAAAAGAAGGACTAGGGGAGACATGATAGCAGTGTTCCAATATCTCAGGGGCTGCCACAGAGAAGTGGGAGTTGGGCTGTTCTCCAGAGCACCTGAGGGTAGAACAAGAAGCAATGGGTGGAAACTGATCAAGGAAAGAAGCAACTTAGAACTAAGGAGAAATTTCCTGACAGTTAGAACAATTAATAAGTGGAACGACTTGCCTTCAGAAGTTGTGAATGCTCCAACACTGGAAATTTTTAAGAAAATGTTGGATAACCATCTGACTGAGATGGTGTAGGGTTTCCTGCCTGGGCAGGGGGTTGGACTAGAAGGCCTCCAAGGTCCCTTCCAACTCTGATGTTATGTTATGTTATGTTATGTTATGATTACTCCAATCAGCTGTTGGGAATAAACCCTCCTCAGGCTCACATGCTGTGGAGGAGGGGGAGGGGTCTAGCTGCTCCGTTTGCCTGGGCATGGAGTCAGGGCTGGGGCAGGGAGATTCTCCTTCTTCTGCAGTTTGTGTGGGCATGGAGCCAGGACTTGGGCCGGGAGGCATACATTCCTCAGTGTTCGGAAGCAGGTAAGAAGGCCCCGGCTGCTCTGAGGGCGGGCAAGACACAACAGAAACAGACAACAAGTGGTCAAAATAGGAAGCGCTCTTATCAAATCCTGTATCTGTTAATAGTGGTGTTCCCCAAGACAGTATTTTAGGTCCACCACTCTTCATACTTTACATAAATGACCTTTGCGATCATATTAAAAGCAACTGTGTTCTCTTCGCTGATGATGTTAAACTATTCAGCACCACAGTCAATGCAACTACCCTTCAAAAAGACCTTGACTATGTGGCAGATTGGTCTTAACAAATGGCAACTTCAAATCTCAACAAACAAATGCTCTGTCTTGCACATTGGCAAAAAATAATAATAATCAAAACATAAAATACAAATTAGATGGACATGACCTTATAGATGACCGTCACTCTGTCAAGGACCTTGGAGTACTAATTTCTAAAGATCTAAGTGCCAAAGCCTACTGTAAAAACATTGCCAAGAAGGCACTAAGACGTGTTAACCTAATCTTGTGTATCTTCTTCTCTGGTAATATTGTACTACTAACTAGAGTATACAAAACATTTGCTAGACCAATCCTTGAATACAGCTCATCTGTCTGGAACCCGCACTGCATATCGGACATATATGCAATCGAGAGTCCAGAGATATTTCCCAAGAGTCCTCCACTCCTCTGTTCGCAATAAAATACCTTATGTGACCAGACTCCAAATTTTGGGCTTAGACAATTTAGAACTACGCAGACTTCAATCTGACCTAAGCATAGTACATAAAATTATCTACCACAATGTCCTACCTGTCAATGACTACTTCAGCTTCAACCACAACAATACACGAGCCAATAATAGATACAAACTCAAGGTAAACTGCTCCAAACTCGATTGCAGAAAATATGACTTCAGTAACAGAGTGGTCAATGCCTGGAATGTACTACCTGACTCTAGTTTCTTCCCCAAACTCACAAAATTTTAAGCTTAAACTGTCTATTGTTGACCTCACCCCATTCCTAAGAGGTCTGTAAGGGGCGTGCATAAGTGCACCCGCGATCCTATCGTCCCTGTCCTAATATTCCTTTTTTTTAACTTACTCTTTCCATGTATCCAAATTATGTTTAAACTTTTACCAGTTATCTGATATATGATTGACAAATAAAAAATTTAAATTAAAATTTTAAAAAAGTATGTAGAGGGATCGGACGTCCTTTTTCTGATGGTGATACCTCCCAGAATGTTTTCTGCCTTCACAGCTGCCTGGCCACACTGTTTACTTTTTTGAGTTATCACTTTTTCAGTGCCAGTGTAACTTTTTTCACATAATTGTGTTAAAAAAGTGCTGCTTGAACTCAATTATTAAAACACAGAATAGCATTGTGGAAATATCTTTGTGTCTGTTCCAAAGCTCCGCCCAAGGGTGGATTATATTTATCTTTACCTCCGGTGTGCAATGTGACGGTGTGTGTGCACTTGCTTCGCTCACACATGCTTCTGCGAAAGCGCAAAAGCTACTGCGCATGCACAGAAATTTCCTGATGACATCTGGATCCGTGGGTGGAGCCTCCTGCCAATTTTACTACTGTTTCTTGCGAACTGGTCCGAACTGAGGCCACCCACCACTGGTTCCACTACACAGGGAGCGTTAAAGCAAGTAGTGTCAACTCTGAAAATGATTCTAAGGTTCCCCTCATATATATGCGCTAGTCGTTCCTGACTCTAGGGGGCGGTGCTCATCTCTGTTTTAAAGCCAAAGAGCCAGCGCTGTCCAAAGATGTCTCCGTGGCCATGTAGCCGGCATGACTAAATGCCAAAGGCTCAGGGAACGCTCTTGCCTTCCCACCAAAGGTGGTCCCTATTTTTCTTCTTGCATTATTTACATGCTTTCGAACTGCTAGGTTGGCAGAAGTTGGGACAAGTAACAGGAGCTAACTCCGTTACATGGCACTAGGGACTTGAACCGCTGAACTGCCAACCTTTCTGATCAACAAGCTCAGCGTCTTAGCTACTGAGCCACTGCGTCCCCCCAAAATGACTCTAGTTGAAGCCCTATTTTTCTTGCTTTGTTAGTGGCCATACTTAAGGGCGGGGGGGAGAGACAGAATTTATGGAATGTAGAATGTTTTCCTCCAATGTGCCTGACATAACAACGATAAGGCAGCTGAGAACCAAGGTCAAATTAGCATGACCAAGAATAGCAGGAGGGAGTGCTGAGAACTTAATCTGCTTGCTTGGCTAATGTGACCTGTGACATGAGGGGGGAGGGCAGTACCTTTATTTGTAGCTAAAATGTGGAAATTATTCAATTTTGCTTTCAACCTGAGGGCACCAAGGACCTCTCAATCCAACTTGTGTCCGCAGTGTCAAATTAAGATCTGAGTCAACCAGTATGAATGTAGAAACAGGAAACCTTTTTTGGTCAAAGATATCATATGACGAGATGGAATAATGACAGATGTCAATTTGGTGTGTGGAAAAAGCTTCCGGGTGAACAATTTGTTTTTCATAGAAGGGCCAGAATGAACAGAAGCTGAAACAAATGCAGGGGGAAAATATATTTTTCAAGCATTAGGGCCATATTTCTGTCTTCTTATGGTTTGCCATAACATTAAGGTAACTTAAAATTAAATAAGTATCAGTTATGTAGTTACTTGCTAAACGTGCAATGAAGTTCTCTTCATTGCATGATTAAAAATTAGTAACCCACAAAAGTCTTTGAAAGGCGGGGGGGGGGGCACATTTCAGCTGTTGCTCAGTTGAAGCTCTTTTTTTAAATATGGATTATTAAAGGTTCAGTGTTAAACTGGAGAAAAAAAGAAAGAAAAATCAGACTTTTTAAAGTGGGTTTTTAACCACTTTTCCATCCTTTTAAATTTTATTTTGCTCACTTTAGCTAAACTTTGGGTGTCAACTCCAAATCTGGTCGAATGTTTTCATAGCAATGGAGCCTTCAGCTTTTCTTGTTTGGCTTTTCCATTTTCTTTTTCATTTATGGTCTAATGATATATCCCTGCATTAAATGCTCAAAGGGGCTCAAACTTCCTAGTCACATTTCTTGAGGTGAATTTCCTACTCAATCCCTATGTAAAAATGGGTTTTCCTCATCATAGTTTAGCTTTCTATTCCTTTTTCAGGATCTTCCTTTTCTTTCACCAGAAGAGGCTGGAGGGGTCTCTGCCCTTTCTGCTCCTCCCTTTGCTGAGAGGCTGAGAGAATGATTTCAAAAGGGCACCTCTATGTATTGAATTAAAGAAATAAAAAACAAATGCATAAAAATCATTTCCCTGATTGTGGCTTCGCTGCCTGTGTCCCATCTTCCTCCCCTTAAAACCGGAGTTTGTAACAATTGCAAGACACAAGCTGTGTTTCCCAGAGAACCTCCTGGTCCTTCTCTTTTGACCGCCCGGCTGTTTCTGACAGGATTTGGTCCCTTTTGAGGCCTCCCACAATCTTGGCTGAGCCTTCAAGGCGGCTGTTTTTGAGGGAAGCGAGTTCAAATCCTCCAGAGATATTTTTCTCCATCCCAGACGGTTCCCGGACAGGAAGGAGAGGAAGATGGAGAATGTGCCGCCTCTGAAAACCACAAAGATTTTCCTGGGCAGGGAGGAATTGTGAGGGGCTTTCCCCCACCGTCCCACGTCCATTATCTCTGTCCTCTCCCTTCCCCTCAGGCGCGCTCCTCTTTCCCGCCCTTTCTACCATCCTGGCACTCTGCCCCAATCCACCAGGGGGAGCCCGCTGCTAAGAAAAGGCAACGTCAGGAAGTTCCCGATTGGTCCACTGGAAGACGAACGTCACAGCTGCCTTTCCAGAGGAGGCGGCGACGGGACTGACGTCACAAACGCTATCTGCTCTAGGACCCCGCACTCGCTCTCCTATCCTCTGGACCTCCGCAGGAGGCTGCGCGGTTGCTGGAGAGTTTGGCTGGGGAGATCCAGACGTTCTTCGGGTGAGGGTGGGGGGTGGGGGGGCTCTTCCCTGGTCCCATGGTCCCCAGCCGCCCTCTCCATGCAGGAAAAAGCGGACCTCCAAAGCAGCAGCAGCAGAAGAAGCGGGGATCCCAGGAAGGAGCGGGTGGGTGGATCCGGCCACCCTTCCTTTACCTGTGTCCGAGGAAGAATCCTTTGAGTCATTTGGAGTTGCTCTGCAGGAGAGAGAAAGGATGGAGACACAACCTTTGGGAAAGGAGGGAAGCGGAAAAGGCCCTTCAGCTGCTCAGCCTGGGAAGCTCAGGACAAGAACTGGGCAGAAGATCCTGGAGGAGGAAACCATCCTCCCTTCAGAAGTTCAGCCCTGGAGCTTCATCCAATATCGGGAGGCTGAGGGTCCCCGAGGACTTTGCAGCCGACTCCATGACTTTTGCAGGCGATGGCTGAGACCAGAAAAGCACACCAAAGCTCAGATGCTGGACCTGGTGGTTCTGGAGCAGCTCCTGGCTCTCCTGCCCCCAGAGATGGAGGGCTGGGTGAGGGAATGTAGAGCAGAGACCAGCTCGCAGGCGGTGGCCCTGGCGGAAGGTTTCCTCCTGAGCCAGGCGGAGGAGCAGGTCGAATTGAAGGTGAGAGATTTTAGGGAGCTCAAAAGGGAATAAAGAATCTGTTTGAATAATTCATCCCTCCTTCCCAAACCTCTCTGACATTCATAATAGGTGGTGATGTCCCACCAATTCTTGTAGGACATTGTTCCATTTTTTTCTCACTCAGCCTCACTGATGGATGTTGGGGGCCTTGAGGTTGTGTTCGGAATATAAGAATCCATCTATTTCTTGTGATTTACGTTAATTCTGCTTCTTTTTTCCTTCCTCCTATTTGAAGTGCTGTGAGGGAAAGAAGAATCCATCAAATCCCCCTCAGGAGTTATTTTTCACAAGGATCCTTTGGGAAAATCCCAGTTGGGACGCCTCAGGAGGTAATCCAAGATCCTCCCTTACCCATCTGCCTTATCTTCCCTCACTCTTGTTTCTATAGAATACCTCCTCCTATTTTGTTATGCATTTTGAAATTATTTATTCCTTTCAGAGAAACAAAGAATGAAGTTTTCTGGCTTTTATGACAGAGATCAAACAGCGGTGGAATCTCAAAATCAAGTAAGAAAGGGAAAAAAATTAAATTTGTATTCTCCCTTCAGGAAGTGAAGTGGGTGTGCAGAGGGCTCTTTCCTTCTATTTCCCCCCCTTGTTTGTCCTGGATTACTTTTGTTTCCTTCTGAAACATGGGCAGCAGAATAGCAGATTCAAATTCCTGTCAGTCAAACAGCTTCCTCTTCTTCTCTTGTTCTGCTAGGTACTTCTCCAAATTTGAGTTTACAAGAAGCAATTTTTTAAAAAGTCCTTTAAAAATAAACATATCACAGTGGCAGCAACTGCTAGAGACCCTTTTTTTAATTGAAAAAGTTTTACAACCACAATTAAATTTTTCCCTCCCCTCCCCCCTCCCCCTCCCTCCTCCCTCCCTCCAAAACCCCCTCCCCCACTTCCCGGAGCAAACATAAGGTATAGTTCAATAAACAAACAGTCATACATTAAATGTTTAAAATCTAACACAATTATAATCCTTCTCTCTCACATAACCTGACTTCTTCCATTAAAATAAAAAACAACGTCCTTCATTCAAAGGCAATCTGAAATTTCTTAATCTGATATCTATTTTGAATATAATCAATCCAATTCTTCCATTCCTTTAGATATTTTTCTTGAGTACTGTCTTTCAAGAAGGCTGAGATTTTAGCCATCTCAGCCAAATTGGAAACTTTCAATATCCATTCTTCTATTGTGGGTAATTCTTTTTTCTTCCAATATTGTCCAATCAACAGTCTTGCTGCTGTTATTAAGTTCAAAATCAATTTAGTCTCAATCACTGTACAGTCTGTTGTTATTCCCAAAAGGAAAAATTGTGGTAGGAACTTTATCTTCTTCTTCAGAACATTCTGCATAATCCACCAAATTCTTATCCAGAAAGACTTAATTTTCTTACAAGTTCACCATACATGAAAATATGTAGCATCATCACAATTGCATCTCCAACATTTTGCTTGCATATCTGGATACATACATAATAATTTCTTAGGATCTAAATGCTATCTATAAAACATCTTATAAAAGTTTTCCCTTAAATTCTGCGCTTGCGTAAATTTAACATTTCTAACCCAAATTCTCCCCCGGCAGCCAATGCAGGCCACACAGGATAGGTGTTATATGGGAGCAACGTGGTGCTCCCTCTATTACCTGCGCAGCCGCATTCTGGACTAACTGGAGCCTCCTGGTGCTCTTAAAGGGGAGCCCCATGTAGACAGCATTGCAATAGTCCAGGCGAGAGGTAACGAGGGCGTGAGTGACCGTGCATAAGGAGTCCCGGTCAAGGAAGGGGCGCAACTGGCGAATCAGGCGAACCTGATAAAATGCTCCCCTGGCGACGGCCGTCAGATGTTCTTCTAAAGACAGCCGATCGTCCAGGAGAACGCCCAAGTTGCGCACCCTTCCCCTGGGGGCCAATACTTCACCCCCAACAGTCAGCGAGGGCGAAAGCTGGCTGTACCGGGACGCCAGAACCCACAGCCACTCTGTCTTGGTTGGGTTGAGCTGGAGCCTGTTCCTCCCCATCCAGACCCACACGGCCTCAAGACACCGGGCCATCACCTCGACAGCTTCGTTGGGGTGGTTTGGAGTGGAAATGTACATCTGAGTATCATCAGCGTACAGACGATAGACCACCCCAAAACCACGGATAACCTCACCCAGCGGCTTCATGTAGATGTTGAACAGGAGAGGCGAGAGAACCGACCCCTGAGGCACCCCACAAGTGAGGTACCTAGAAGTCGATCTCTGCCTCCCTGCCAACACCGTCTGCGAACGGTCAGAGAGATAGGAGGAGAACCACCGATAAACGGTGCCTCCCACCCCCAATCCCTCCAACCGTCGCAGCAGGATACCATGGTCGATGGTATCAAAAGCCGCCGAGAGATCTAAAAGGACCAGGACAGAGGAACATCCCCTGTCCCGAGCCCTCCAGAGGTCATCCACCAACGCAACCAAAGCCGTCTCAGTGCTGTACCCAGGTCTGAAGCCGGACTGGAACGGGTCTAGAAAGACAGATTCCTCCAGGTATTGGGGAAGCTAATATGCCACCACACACTCTCAACAACCTTCGCCAAAAAGCGAAGGTTGGAGACTGGATTTATTATTTATTTATTTATTTAATTTAATTTTTATACCGCCCTTCTCCCGAAGGACTCAGGGCGGTGTACAGGCAAGATAAAAACCAACAATACAAATATACAAGTTAAAATACCCTTTAAAAAACTTATTTAAAATAGCCCAAAGTTAAAAAATTGCCATCAGTTAAAACCCCATTTAAAATTAATAAAATTCCCCTTATTAAAATCCAAATTTAAGCCAGCCCCGCGCAAATAAAAAGATGGGTCTTCAGTTCGCGACGGAATGTCCGAAGGTCAGGTATTTAGCGTAAACCGGGGAAGCTCGTTCCAGTGTGGAGCCCCACAGAAGGCCCTTCCTGGGGCCGCCAGCCGACATTGTTTGGCGGACGGCACCTGAGAAGTCCTCTCTATGGGGCGTCGGGTCGGTGGGCGTGGTAACAGCAGGCGGTCCCGTAAGTACCCAGGTCCTAAGCCATGGGCGATTTAAAGGTCGTCACCAACACCTTAAAAGCGCACTCGAAGGCCACAGGCAGCCAGTGCAGTCTGCGCGGGAGGCGGTGTTACATGGGAGCTGGCTCCCTCTATCACCAGCGCAGCTGCATTCTGGACTAACTGAAGCCTCCGGGTGCACTTCAAGGGAGCCCCATGTAGAGAGCATTACAATAATCCAGCGAGGTAGCAGCGCATGAGTGACTGCAGCATAAGGCATCCCGATCAGGAAGGCGCAACTGCGAACCAGGCGAACCTGGTGGAAGGCCCCCTGGAGGCGGCCGTCAAATGATCTTCAAGCGACAGCCGATCATCCAGGAGGACACCTAAGTTGCGCACCTATCCTTTGGGGCCAATAACTGCGCCTCGACAGCCAGCTGCGGCTGCAGCTGACTGAATCGGGATGCGGCATCCACAGCCACTCCGTCTTGGAGGATTAAGCTTGAGCCTGTTTCTCCCCATCCAGACCCGTCGGCTTCCAAACACGGGACAGCACTTCAACAACTTCATTGGGGTGGCCGGGGTGGAAAAATACAACTGGGTATCGTCAGCGTACTGCTGGTATCTCACCCGAAACCACTGATGATCTCAAGCGGCTTCATGTAGATGTTGAACAACAGGCGAGAGAATCGACCCCTGTGGGACCCCACAAGTGAGGCCCCTCGTCGACCTCTGCCCCCCGTCAACACCGTCTGCGTCGGTCGGAGATAGGAGAACCACCGATATCGGTGCCTCCACTCCCAAGTCCCCAGCCGGGCGCAGCAGGATACCATGGTCGATGGTATCGAACGCGCCGAGAGATCTAATAGGACCAGGGCAGAGGAATAACCCTGTCCTGGCCTCAGAGATCATCACCAATGCGACCAAAGCTGTCTCCGTGCTGTATCCGGGTTGGAAGCCGGACTGGAGCAGGTCTAGAATGAACATCTTCATCCAGGTATTGGGGTAGCTGTCACACGGCACTCTCTACAACCTTCGCAACAAAGCGAAGGTTGGAGACTGGACGATAGTTACCCAAAATAGCTGGGTCCAGGAGGCTTCTTAAGGAGGGTCTCACCACCGCCTCTTTCAAGGCGGCAGGAAAACCCTTCCAACAAAGAAGCGTTGATAATCCTCTGGACCCAGCCTCGTGTCACCGCCTGAGTGGCCAGTACCAGCCAGGAAGGACACGGGTCCAGTAAACATGTCGTGCCGTGAAGCCCCCCCAACAACCTGTCGACGTCCTCGGGAGCCACAGGGTCAAACTCATCCCAAATGAGCTCAACAAGGCGTGCCTCTCTCCTCGCTTGGATCATCCCAAATTCGGTCCAGACCGTCCCTCAGCTGAGCGATTTTATCGTATAGATAACCGCTAAACTCCTCGTCGTCCTGCAGGGTCATCCCGTACCTCCTGATGTGGGAAGGCGGTCACCCAGGCTGGGGCGGCGGTTATCTGCCGGCGCAATGAGGGTGGGCGTGGGGCGCCTCGCTTCCCTCATTGCCACTAGGTAGGTCCTAGAATAGGACCTAACTAGTGTCCGATCAACCGGGCGACTGGACCTCCAGGTGCTCTCAGGCGTCTTCTTGGCGTTTCATCTCCTCAGCCCCTCGGAGTACCAAGGGCGGCGAGATCTCGCGGGTCAGAGGCAAAGGCACGACACGGTCCAAGGCCCGGCGCCTGTTCCCAGGCCGCGACCAGTTCTTCAGCCGTGCCGTGGGCCAGATCCTCAGGAATGGCCCAAGCTCCGTCAGGAACCTCTCAGGGTCCATCAGGCGCCTGGGGCGGAACCACCGTATGGGTTCCGTCTCCCTGCGGTGTGAATGGGAAATCTAGCGAAGGAGAAAATGATCCGACCATGACATTGGTTCTGTTACTAAATCATCTAACACCAGATCATTAAGCCACTGTCCAGAGATATAAATCAGATCCAGCGTGCCTCCCCCCGTGTGCGTAGGGCCATCATTTACTCGAATCAGGTCCAAGGCCGTCATGGAAGCCTGGAACTCCCGAGCTGCCGTTGATAACAAGCCAGCTGATGGCAGGTTAAAATCCCCCATGACTATAAGTCTGGGGGTCTCAACCGCCACAGCAGCAGTACCTCCAACAGCTCAGGCAGGGCTGTGGTCACGCAGCAAGGAGCCAGGTCGCGATCACCAAGCCCAACTGATTCCTATAGCCCCACCGCACATAGAGGGATTCACAGCCGGCAATCTGAGGAACAGTGGTCTCCTCGCTCTAGATCCTCCTTAATGACAACCCACCCCCACCCCTACACTTGGACCTCGGCTGATGAAATGCTCGGAAACCTGGAGGCACATCTCGACAGGGGACCCCTCTGGGCCCAACCAGGTCTCCGTGATGCCCATAAGGTCCATGGACTCCCTGAATAAGATCACAAATCAGGGGCCTTATTAACCACGGACCGAGCATTACATAACATCAGCGAAGATCCAAGCTCTGAGGATCATGGCCACCCGGACGGGTCGGGACTGAGGGCGGAACGCGATCGCTAGCAGACATCGAGCGTGCTCCCTCAACTGGCCCCTCCCGCCATATCTGCCTCTCCCACTTACCGTACAGATCGAACAACCCACTAAACCTGGAACGCCTCCCCTGCCTTCAGACTAGATGGGATAGTGTCGCGAACTAGCACAGGGCTGGATCCCTCCCACGGGGTTCTCACCCCACCACATCCCTCCCCTTAAAAACCCTTATTTAAAAACTATTTAAAAGCCCCACAACTTCTTCTTAGCACATGCCACCTCTCTGGGTCCCAAGACCCTTCGTTAAAATAAGCCCTCGATAATTTGGAGGCCATTCCTGAGGGGAACCTTGATGTAGTAGTTGAAACCAGTATCTCATGGGAAATAGTCAATAAATAGCGAAAGATGTCCATCCCTGACTGGCGGAGATGTTCCGGTCATACCAATAGATCGTTGGACCTAATATTAGTCATATTACTAGCCACTCAGGCTACAATATTGGTCATAGTAGAAAATCCAAAGGGTCCAGAAGCAACCAAGGCCGAAAATCCGGTTCGATCGAATGACCTCCCTCTCGGAGGTTGGCATAATAGCCTCCCTTGGTTGTTCCTCGCTACGAAGATGGAAAAGTCAATAGCCAGAATAAAGTCTCCCTCGGATTCCCGGCCGCGTACCATCGGGACAAACCCGTGTGGTACGATAATCGGGACGAAATTATGCCGCCAGTGCCGTCAGTGCCGTCAATGCCGTCCATACCGCTGTCCATATCACCACCCACCAGCCGCGAGTTTTTTTTCCCGCTGGGCCCAATATGGCTCCAGCGCGCCGCTGTGCCGCTGTTGTAAATGCCTAGGCCAAGCCACCTCTCAGTTGCCGATGGGGAAAAAACAACCCAAGAAAGATGTAAGCCGTAGATGACTTGCGGCATTTAGGCAAGCCATTAGTAGGCAGGCCATGGCAAAAAGTCAGCAGTGGGGGGAAGAGATGTTCCGGGCCTTGAAGGGAGGAAGGAAGGAAGGTAGGGGGAGGGGCAATAATCATGCCCGTACAGGCCCCACTCCAGCCGCCGATGTTACGTGCGGTCCAACTCGGTCCAACACCCAAGCCCCAGCATACCACCATCGATGTCCTCCATCCTCTGTCCCCATCGAGGTTTGGCACGCTCCCCAGCTGTCGATGACATCCGCGGCCGAAACGGCCGACAAACAGCTGAGTCAGGCTGGGCGTCTCCTCGCACCCCCCCAACATGGCCGCCGCCCTCCGCTGCTGTTAAGGACTTCGGCTCCGTACTCAGCAGCCGAGAGCTCAATGAGGTCCAAAGACCTCGCTCTCGGCTGCCGGAAGAATCGCATACCCGGAGCCGGGAACCAAGCAGCGAGGCGGCCGACGGAGCGGCATTGCGGCCAAAGGACACTCAGCCGCCGTCTCCACGAAGCCTCAGAACGCCGCCATAACGCGCATGCGCAGAAGAAGAATTTATGGATGATAGTTCGCCAATACAGCTGGGTCCAGGGAAGGCTTCTTGAGGAGGGGACTGGAGGCTAAAATATATGAAGAATGGTTGCAGGAACTCGGTATGTCTAGTTTAATGAAAAGAAGGACTAAGGGGAGACATGATAGCAGTGTTCCAATATCTCAGGGGTTGTCTTTTGAAGATCACTTGATGACCGTCTCCAGGAGAGCTTTTTATCAGGTCCGCCTGATTCGCCAGTTGCGCCCCTTCCTTGACTGGGATGCCCTGTGCACGGTCACTCATGCTCTGGTTACCTCTTGCTTGGATTAGTGCAATGCTTTCTACATGGGGCTCCCCTTGAAGAGCACCCGGAGGCTCCAGTTAGTTCAGAATGCAGCTGCGCAGGTGATAGAGGGAGCCGGTCGTGGCTCCCATGTAACACCACTCCTGCGCAGACTGCACTGGTTACCTGTGGTCTTTCGGCTGCACTTCAAGGTTTTGGTTACTACCTTCAAAGCGCTCCATGGCTTAGGACCGGGTTACTTACGGGACCGCCTACTGCTACCGATTGCCTCCCACCGACCCGTGCGCTCTCACAGAGAGGGACTCCTCAGGGTGCCGTCCGCCAAACAATGTCGGCTGACAGCCCCCATGTTCTGTTTCCCTTCCCCCAATACTCCCAGCAAAGAGTCAGTCAGAGGCCTCCTTTTCTGATTTATTTACATATATATAAATGTCCTGGCCACGTCTACCCACGGGCCTGCCACGTTTCTGGAGATAACAAGGAAATTACAGATAAGGCCAGAATTACTCACGAATATATTCTTCCCTCCGTTGATACAGTTTGCCCGCGCAAATTCATTGCTTTGTCCAAGACAAAAAACCAGGAAGTCCCTCCTCCTATTTATAGTCTCTGCAGATGTCACTGCATGACAATCATTACTTGGCTTTCTCCCAACGCTGCTCTGCTGCTGCACGCCGTCACGTCATGCAGTCTTGCATCACTCCAAAACTGTTCTTGGGGCGTTGCCAAATCAGAAGAAGGCTCGGGAGAATCAGGCCTTGCCGGCCCCTCCTCCTCCCTTTGAGTGGGTGCCAGGGAGAGAGAGGGCTCAAGAGAAGCAGGGCTTGCCAGGTCTTCTCCCTCACTTTCTGAATCATCCGAGTCCAGGAGTCCGGGTCCAGGAACCTGGGTCACAACACTATCCCTCACCGCAGGGCCCTTCCCCTGGGGCTGACGATCGGGATGCGGTCGGGCTGGGTTCTGCTCATGGAAGGCCTGCACCAGGTAAGGGGCATGAACATCGGAGGCATCTACCCAGGAGAAATCAGTCCCGTATCCCTTCCATGTGATCAAATATTGGAAACGACCCTTCAGCCAGCGGGAGTCTCGTACGTTGTGGACTTCGTATTCCTCCAACCCGTCCTTGGCGACAGTGACGGGTGCTGTTGGGCACCGAAGGGGACTCAGTGTGGCCTCAGGAACCAGAAGAGACCGGTGAAAAATGGGGTGGATCCACATGGATCGTGGCAGGGTCAGTCGGTAGGCTACCGGGTTGATGACTGCCTCGACAGGGAACGGGCCGATGAATCGGTGGTCCAACTTCTTTGTCGGACGGGAGGTGTTTGGTGGAGAGCCACACCCGGTCTCCCACTGCCAGCGGGGGCATTGCCTGTCGGGAGCGGTCGGCGGACCGTTTGTAGTCCTCCTTTGCCCGATTCAGCTGCTGACGTACCAACTGTTGGACCGCATGCAATTCCGTCAGGAAGGTCTGCGTTTCGGGAACAGGAGAGTCCGGTGGTGCCAGAGGGAAGAGCCGCGGATGGTACCCCACATTGGCAAAGAACGGGGTCATCTGAGTAGAGGTGTGCTGAGAGTTGTTAAAAGCAAACTCCGCCAGGGACAGGTAATCAGCCCAGTTGTCCTGTTGCTGGTTGATGAAGCAATGGAGATACTGTTCCAGTATACCGATGACCTTCTCTGTAACCCCGTCAGTCTCTGGATGGTGCGATGACGACAGACACACCTGCACCTCCAACGCGGCCATCAGGCTCTTCCAGAAGCGAGCTGTGAACTGAACTCCGCGGTCCGAAACCACCCTGTCCAGTAGACCATGGAGGCAGAAGATGTGCTGCAGAAAGAGACGGGCCGTTTTTGCGGCTGTGGGCAGTCTGCGGCATGGGATGAAGTGTGCCATCTTGGTGAGCATGTCCACCACCACCAGCACCATGGTGAACCCAGAGGACAGCGGCAGGTCTGTCAGGAAGTCCATGGAGATCGCCCCCCAGGGTCTGTCGGGTGTCGGAGAGGGCTGGAGGAGCCCGGGAGGGGCCCCCATGGCGGCCTTGGCTTGCCGGCACGGTACGCAGGATGTCACGTAGGCATGTACATCATGCCACACTCGGGGCCACCAAAAGGTCTGTGTCACCAGGTGGAGGGTCTTGAAGAACCCAAAATGTCCTGCTGCAGGGTTGTCGTGGCACTGGGTCATGACGAGGGCTCGGAGTGGTCCTGTGGGTACATATAATCGCCCCTGAAACTTGAGTAAGTCCTCCTCCAAGGTCCAAGGAGATGCGTGGCCCACCTCCGCTCTCCTTTGCTGCGACCAGGTGTCCTGGCGCTGCGCCTCTCGCACCTGGGCCCGCAAGTCCACTGGCTTCCGTGCTGCGGCCAAGGCTTCTGCCAGCAGCACTGTCCGTAGAGGAAGGGGGTCCTTGGTGCAGAGGTACTCTGGCTTGCGGGACAGGGCATCTGCCCTCCGGTTGTGACCGCTAGGAATGTAGGTCACGCGGAAGTTGAACCGGGCAAAAAACAACGACCACCGGATCTGCCGCTGGTTCAACTTCCGAGCTGTGGTGAGATGCTCGAGATTCCGATGGTCCGTTCAGACCTCCACCTGATGTCGGGCCCCCTCCAGATGGTGTCGCCAAGCCTCGAATGCAGCCTTGATAGCCAGCAACTCTTTTTCCCAGATGGTGTAGTTGCGCTTGGAAGGATTGAGTTTCCGGGAGTAGTATGCGCAGGGAAAAAGTGTGCCGCCATTCGTTGGAGCCTGTAGCAGCACCGCTCCCAGAGCCACATTGGACGCGTCCGTTTCCACCACAAAAGGCCGGAGCGACTCGGGATGCCTCAGGACGGGTTCCGTGACGAAGGCTTTCTTGAGGGCTGTGAATGCTTCTTGCTGCGGGGGACCCCACCGGAACGCAACCTTCTTCCTGAGGAGCTGGGTAAGTGGAGCCGTCAGTGTGGCAAAGCCCGGGATGAAGGTCCGGTAGTAGTTGGCGAAGCCCAGCAGGCGCTGAACATCCTTCACCCGACAAGGGGCTTCCCAGCTACACAAAGCTTCTACTTTGCATGGGTCCATGATGCTCGGGCGAGATGATATGCCCGAGGAATTCTATGGAAGTCCGGAAGAAGACGATTTCAGTCAGATTGAGTTGTTGCCCCGCGTTGCAGAACCAGACCGACGTGTCGGTGGCTTTCCTGGACCGAGTAAATCAGGATGTCGCAGGTAGATAACCACGAACCGATCCAACATGTCTCGGAACACGCGCTCATGAAGTGCTGAAAACGGGAGTTGGTCAACCCAAATGGCATGACAGTGTATTCAGAGTGTCCGATCGGGTGCAATGCCGCCTTCCATTCTCCTCTCGTGATCCGCACCAGGTTGTAGGCCCCGGAGATCGAGCTTGGTGAAGATCGTGGCCTCCCGCAACCTCTCCAGTAGCTCCGGATGAGGGGTAGCGATTCCACCGTAATGGCGTAATCAGCAATCACGCAAGTCCCCTGTCTTCTTCACAAGAGGACCGGGGCCGAGAGGGACTTTGAAGGCCGGATGAACCCTCGGCCAGGTTTTTGTCCAGGAAGTCCCTGAGGGCGCCAACTCGGCCCGACATGGAATACAGGCGTCCCACAGGCAGTGGTGCGTTGGGCAGAAGGTCCACGGGCAATCGAGGCTGCGGGTAGTCGGTCCGCCTTCTCGCTGAACACGCCGGCGAAGTCCGCCAGCTCAGGAGGCAAGGTGATGGCAGCGGGGACGTTTGGCCGGCACAGGTGTGGCGGATGTGATCGACGACTGCAGACTCGGAAAGAGATGCCCGCGACCAGGCCACCTGAGGATCGTGGGTCCGCCAGGCCAACCCAAGGACCAAGGGAAAATGAAGGTCCGCCGTGACAAAACTGGATCGCCTCATGGTCCCCAATAGCCAGCGCAAAGGCTGGGTGGCGAATTTAATTGACACCAGTTCTCGCCCATCAATTGTCTCTACCGCATCGGAGGGTCCACTGAACCACGGGACCGCAAACTGGGTCACAAAGGCCTGGTCCATAAAGTTTGTTGTGGCCCTGAGTCCACCAGATGCGCCTGGAGCCCGTCCGACTGATTCCCCAAGGATATCCGTGTGTCCAGAATCAGATGCGGAGGGGGCCCAGAGTCTACAACGCCCAGTGGGGCTTAGTACGTGCCCGACCTAGGGTTTCCCGAGGTCGGGCCTGCCCGCTTCGATTGGTCACGCTGTGATTCGGGACCGCGCGTGCCCCACTTCGCCTGGGGCAAGAAGCGGGCGGGCCGGGCTCCCACAGTACAGGCACAATCCCCTTGGCGCCCGGTTCCGCCTCCTGGGCTAGGCGAGGTCTGGCCCCCAACTCCATGGGCTCTTCCGCAGCGGTTACAAAACGGGCAACCCGGGTGCTGGTGCAGGAAGTGGGTGCAGATGTCGACGGAGGGTCCCGGGTGCGACACGCCACAGACGGGCATCGAGGCGGAGACAAACCAAGTTGTCGAGGGTCCGCGCGCCCACGGGCCAGCTCGTCTGCAATTCCTCTGAGAGTCCCTCCTGAAGGCCCACCAGCGCTGCATCATTCCAGTCAGAGTCCTGGCACAAAAGACGCATGTACTCCTGCAGGGGCGTTGACGAGTTCCTAAGGTTGTTGCCAGTTCAAACGGGTCCTGTGCATGAGGTGCTGCCAAAACGCTGTTGGTCCGCCAGCAGGGGCTGTCCTGGAGCAAGAGGGGTTGATCACGGGACCCAGCCCGCCGCCTGGGAAATCCTCTCATAGCCATGTAGAGCTGGCACTGTCCCAAGAAGGTCGGGAACATCTCAGGCTGCCCAGAAAACTTATCCTTCCTAGTGTTTTGGGAGCCTTGAAGGCTTGGCTGTTTGCCCAGTCAGTCCCTTCTGAGCAGGGGTGAAATCTGAACCGGTTTATTATCAGTTCGCTGGCTGTGCATGCAAGGTGCCAAAAGGAAGCATGGGGTAAGTAGAACAGTGCGCGTGGGGGGGGGCTGATCAGCTGTGGCGCGCAATCTTTTTTTTTACTTTTAAAAGCATTTTTTTTTTGCCTTTACATCTTTTAGTAAAAGAACCTTTTGCTTCAACCAAATGGAGTTGAGGGTCTTTCTTTCCTAAGGGATCAGATTGAGGCAGGTCTGACAGCATCTGGCATAATGTGAAAAACATTGTCCTGCATGGTAGACTTGTGAAAAACAACAACACAAACCTAGTGTCAGCCTCCACTCCACTCTTCATTTATTTTTAAATGATTATATCAGTAGATAGAATGTAAAATGTTTATTTCTGTATTATAAACTTTTAGGATCATGAGGTGAATCATACCACCGTCCGGGGTAAGGGAAAAGAGCTTATTATTAGTGTCGGCTGACATAACTGGGAGGAGGGGTGATTAATGATTGAATGTTATCAGCGCTTTCCTAACCGACACTGCATTCCTGAGTTGACTGACATCCAGAGACCTGTGGAAGAAGATTACCACGAGGGGCCGTGAAGGAGTTGGCATTGGACCAGACCAGCCTGACCTCCTGGAGGAGGAGGGACAATTGGGGGGATATGATATGTT
>NC_080540.1:317331-344131 GCF_028640845.1 Ahaetulla prasina | reverse complement strand
GATTTTGATACCACATTTTCTTCACTAATCTAGGTCTTTTCCCACCATTGCAAAATTTGTCCAATTTTTTCTGATATCCTTCAATATCTTTCTCTGTCAAATTTAACAGTAGCATCTCGAATAAAAGTTAAACTTGGGCAGCAACATCATCTTACACATTGCAATTCTACCAAACCAAGACAACTTTAACATTTTATATTTATCTATCTTCTTCTCAATTTCATTAATCACCACATCATAATTAAGTTTTTCAATTCTTTAACCTTGGTGAAAGCACTATACCCAAATATTTCAATGTATTTTTAATCCTTATCCCAAATTGCTCTTGCATATTCTCAGACTCATTACCATTACTATCCATCAATAATTCTGACTTTGACCAATTTACTTTCAATCCTGTCATTTCCTCAAATTCTATCAAATGCTTATATATCTTTTTCAGATCTTTCTCTACATTTTTCAAAATAATTAAAGTATCATCCGCATACAAATTTATCTTATACGCCTTATATCCTTCTAATTCTTCATCTTTTCTATCATTTTGTCAATATTTCCATAGCCAATAAAAATAATGTTGGGGACAAGGGACATCCTTGTCTCGTACCCGCTTCTAATTTTATCTCTTCAGTTAATATTCCATTCATCTTCACTCTTGCACTACTTTTTTGATACAATTTTGAAATAACATGTATAAACTTATTACCAAAGCCTAAAGCCTCCACAATTACTTTAATAGCTTCCCATTGTACAGAATCAAAAGCTTTAAAAATATCCAATGATACTATACCAATTTTATCACCATTATATTCAGCTACATCTATAATATTTAATACTCTTCTAACAATATCACTCATATATCTGCCCTTCACAAAACCAACTTGGTTGTAACTTATATATCTATCTATAAATCTACTTAATCTATTACTTATAATAGCAGTAAATATCTTTGCATCCTAATTAATTAAAGAAATGGGCCGGTAGGACTCAATCCTTTCTAAATCTTTATCTGGCTTAGGAATTAGGGATATCACCGTTCTGTTCCAAGACGAAGGAACTTCTCCACCATGTAATATTCCATTAAATAATTTCTGCAATCTTGGTATTATTAATTCTTTAAATTCTTTATAAAACTCAGCAGGTAATCCATCCTCACCTGGAGCTTTCCCTAATTTTATTTTTTGTATAATTCCATTAATCTCATCTTGTGTTATATCTTCTTCCATCAATTTTTTATATGTTTGATCAATTTTCACCACATATTTTTCTAAATAACTTTGCAATTTTCCCCGATTGACTAGTTTCTTTGAATATAAATTCTGAAAAGTTTTTAACCACTTCACATTTCTTTAATTTTTGTAACATACCTTTATCATCTATCAAAGCTCCAATTCTCTCTTCTCTTTTATTTTTCGCCATCTTTGCCAATAACTTAGAGTTTCTGTTACTAAATTCAAAAATTCCTATTTAAATATCTCAAATTCTTTTTACCAACTCTGTATCTTCTTCTATCATTTTATTTCTTAACATATTAAGCTCCTCAAGGATTTTTTTCTTTAGTAAGCAAAATTGATTTTCCAATTCTTTAATCTGGTTTTTATCCCTTTCCATTTTAATTTTATAATTTTTATATTTCCTACTTGATAATTTAATACTCTCCCCTCTAAACACCGCTTTCATCGCATCCCAAACAATTTCAAATTTAACCTCCCCATTATCATTTAGTCTCCAACTTTCCTCCAATTTTTTAAGTATCCATTTTTTATCCTTTTCATTTTTATACAGTTTCTCCTCATATCTCCAATAACTTCTTTTTTTCTCAAAATTAAAATCTAAATCCACCATAACTTCTGCATGATCAGAATCTTTAAAAATTCCCACCTCTACCTTATCCACATTGTTCAGCAAATCTTTAGAGAGAAAAATATAATCAATTCTGGAATATGTATTATATATCTTAGAGAAAAAAGTGTATACTCTTTCAGTTCCTTTAACCTCTCTCCACACATCCACTACACCGTTTCGGAGCATCCAGTTATTTAAAATCCCCATTTTATTTGCTCCTCCACAACGAGTGGGGTTAGTGCTATCTGTTTTATCTCTGATTAAGTTAAAATCCCCAGCTACAATTACTTTCCCTACACTTTCATTCTCCAAAATTTTTGTTATTTTTTTGAGAAATTCTCTTTGTTTCTCATTCGGTAAATATAAATTAACAAGTGTCACTTTTTCCTCATTAAGATTTCCCACAATTATTACATATCTTCCATCCTCATCCAAAATTACCTGATGTTTTTCAAAATACACCCTATCTGATATCAATGTTGCAACTCCTCTGGCTTTTGAAGTTCCAAATGCTTTTTCATATATTTGCATACCTTTTATATACATTCTGTTTGAATCTTCAGATTTCTGATGGGTTTCTTGTAAAAATAAAATATCTGGTAAATCTCTTTTAATCTTAAATTCCAATCTTCTTCTTTTAATCTGATTCCCTGTACCCTTCACATTCCATGACATTATTTTTATGACTCCCATTTAAACTGTAAATTTTTCAATCCTATCCCCACCTCTTCCTTTCTGTGCCCAAAACCCAACATTAAACTCCCATATAACAGACATTTAACATAAAAAAACAAAAAAAAAACCAAAAAAAAAAGACAAAAGACAAAACAAACAATAAAAAACAAACAATCTTCTTCCCCCACATCCTCATCGGTTTCGCCTCTATAAAGAGAATGGGGGAGAGGGGACGTGCCAATGTCCGGGTCACTTCTTTTGGGCTGTCTATTTAAATTCATCACTCAAGAAAAAAGAAAGTGGTAGCTCTCTCCTGCATTCAGCTTCATATTTTCCAAGACTCTTATCTGCTTCTTCTCCTGCTGTATCCTCACGACTTTTCTTCTGTTCGACCAACACAGGTGAGATTTCTTTCCTCTTTAACCCTTTAGGGTCTTGCCCCCCAATAGCCCCTTTTTCTTCTTCTGAAGTTGATGTTTCCACATGTATTCCACCCATCTTAAGCATTTGATCTTTTATCTCCATTAAATCCTCCTCCTTGATCAGTCCAAGCTCCTGTAAATATAGTATTGCATCTATGTCCGGGGTAATTGTACGCATCCTTCCTTTATTAAAAAATTTCAATTGTTGTGGTGGCCTCCAATTATATTTAATTCCGTTATCTCTCAAAACCTTTGTAATTGGTTTTAAAAAAAATCTCCATGCCCTTTCTTCTCTTGATATATCCGGGAAGACTTGAATAGTCTTCCCTTCAAACTTCAAAGCATCTTCCATCTCTCTCACCTTGGCCATAACTTCCAGCTTATTACTAAGATTTGCAAACCTGACAAACACATTCCTGTTGGAACCATTTTGCCTTCTATATCCAATTCTAAAAACACTTGCCAGATCTGCTATTGTAAACGTAATTTGCGTATCAAGATCATTAATCCATTTTAAAACCCACTGTTTCAATTTATCTACCTTTTCTTCTTGAATTCCTCGAATAACCAAATTGTATTTCCTCATTTCTTCTTCCAGGAGACAAATTCTCTTGTCTTGCTGCTCATTTTTGTAAAATATTTCACCAATTTGCCGATCCACCTTTGCATCATGTACATGAATCTGCTCAAGTTCATCTTTAATAATTGTCATTTCCACTGTTTGCTTTGCAAAATTTTCATTCATTTCTTGTTTCATTTTTTTCATTTCCAATGTCAAATTATCCATACGCTCCGATAATCCTGCTATTTTTTCCCCAATTTTGTTTAAAGCCGCAGCAACTTGCTGCATTTCTGAAGGTTGTTGAGTCTTTTTAAAAAATTTTCAAACTAATATTTCAAACCACTTTTGCAGAGGGTCTTAATGAAGATCAAGGGACAGCAATTTTTTAATTGAAGCCGAAGCGGCTTATTTTGCACTCGAAAATTTATTTCTCAACAGCTTGTAATTCATAGTCACTCCACAGAGAACACAGATAACTTCACAGCTTTCAAACAATAATCAGCGCCATTTTTTCTCCTCGTCAACAAAGAAAAAAAAAATTACTGCTTCATTCCAACTTAAACTTTGGAGAAAAATTCTTTCCTTTTGTTATCTGTGATCATAAAATGCATAAACAAGCTGTTAATTTCCTCTTAAAAAAAAAAAAAGTCCGTTGGAAAACAACGCCCAGTAAAATCCTGCTGCTCCGGTCAAGTTTTCCCACACAAAAGATCAATTTAATCTTCAATTAAACTCTTCTCATTAGCAAATTCAGTCTGTAATATTCACATCTTGGCCTCAGCAGTAAAACACAGAACACGATGTTTGTAAAAGCAAAACAAAAGACAGCAATTTATTCCAAACTCATTCGTGTCTGCCGACCGGCTCGTCACCCCCACGCTATAAAAACTCCATAATTCAAGCAGTTTCAGATGACCTACCGGTTTTAAATTCAGTCTGCTGGGCTGTTAACACTTTCACTCCACGATTTATTAACGTTAGTCCATAACGGTGCATTCCAAACACGCAAATCTTCATAAATCTTCATTAATAAGCCCTGTGAAGTGAAGGAAAGGTCCTCACCCCACCACGGTCATGGCCACGCCCCTGCCTTGGAGCGCTTTAAAGATGGTAACCAAGACCTTGAAGCGCACCCGAAAGGCCACAGGTAGCCAGTGCAGTCTGCGCAGGAGTGGTGTAACATGGGAGCCACAAGGGGCTCCCTCTATCACCCGCGCAGCTGCATTCTGAACCAACTGAAGCCTCCAGGTGCTCTTCAAGGGGAGCCCCATGTAGAGAGCGTTGCAGTAATCCAAGCGAGATGTCACGAGTGCATGAGTGACCGTGCATAAGGCATCCCGGTCTAGGAAGGGGCGCAACTGGCGGACCAGGCGAACTTGGTAAAAAGCTCTCCTGGAGACGGCCGTCAAATGATCTTCAAAAGACAGACAGCCATCCAGGAGAATGCCCAAGTTGCGCACCCTTTCCATCAGGGCCAATAACTCGCCCCCAACAGTCAGCCGCGGATGCGACTGACTGTACCGGGGTGCCGGCATCCACAGCCACTCCGTCTTGGAGGGATTGAGCTTGAGCCTGTTTCTCCCCATCCAGACCCATACGGCTTCCAGACACCGGGACAGCACTTCGACGGCTTCGTTGGGGTGGCCCGGGGTGGAAAAGTACAGCTGAGTGTCATCCGCATACAGATGGTACCTCACCCCAAAGCCACTGATGATCTCACCCAGCGGCTTCATATAGATGTTGAACAGGAGGGGCGAGAGAATCGACCCCTGTGGCACCCCACAAGTGAGGTGCCTCGGGGCCAACCTCTGCCCCCCTGCCAACACCGTCTGCGACCGATCGGAGAGATAGGAGGAGAACCACCGATAAACGGTGCCTCCCACTCCCAATTCCTCCAATCGGTGCAGCAGGATACCATGGTCGATAGTATCAAAAGCCGCTGAGAGGTCTAATAGGACCAGGGCAGAGGAATAACCCCTATCCCTGGCCCTCCAGAGATCATCAACCAACGCGACCAAAGCCGTCTTCGTGCTGTATCCGGGCCGAAAGCCAGACTAGAACGGGTCTAGATAGACAGTTTCATCCAGGTACCGGGGAAGTTGACATGCCACCACACTCTCTACAACTTTCGCCACAAAGCGAAGGTTGGAGACCGGACAATAATTACCTAACACAGCCGGGTCTAGGGAAGGCTTCTTGAGGAGGGGTCTCACCACTGCCTCTTTCAAGGCGGCAGGGATGACCCCCTCCAACAAAGAAACATTTATAATCCCCCGGAGCCAGCCTCGTGTCACTTCCTGTGTGGCCAGCACCAACCAGGAAGGGCACGGGTCCAGTAAACATGTGGTGACATTCAACCTCCCCAGCAACCTGTCCATGTCCTCGGGAGCCACAGGATCAAATCCATCCCAAACAATCTCAACAAGACGGGTCTCCGACATCTCACCTCGATCCACCCAATTTTGATCCAAACCATCCCGAAGCTGAGCGATTTTGTCATATAGATAACCATTAAACTCCTCGGCACGCCCTTGTAACGGGTCATCCCGCATCCCCTGTTGAAGAAGGGAGCGGGTCACCCGAAACACGGCGGCCGGGCGGTTATCTGCCGACGCAATGAGGGAGGAGACATAAAAACGCCTCGCTTCCCTCATTGCCACTAGGTAGGTCCTACTAAAGGACCTAACTAGTGTCCGATCAGCTTCTGAACGGCTGGATCTCCAGGCACTCTCTAGGCGTCTTCTCCGGCGTTTCATCTCCCTCAGCTCCTCAGAAAACCAAGGAGCTGGTTGAGACCTACGCCGGGTCAGAGGCCGCAAAGGCACGACACGGTCAAGAGCCCCAGCCGTGGCCAGTTCCCAAGCCACGACTAGTTCTTCAGCCGTGCCGTGGGCAAGATCCTCAGGGAATGGCCCAAGCTCCGTCAGGAACCTCTCTGGGTCCATCAGGCGCCTGGGACGGAACCACCGTATTGGTCCCGTCTCCCTGCGATGGTGAGTGGTGGTCTGAAAGTCCAGGCGGAGGAGAGAGTGATCTGACCATGACAACGGCTCAATGACTACGTCTCCCAAAACCAGATCACTCATCCACTGTCCAGAGATAAAAATAACATTCAGTGTGCCTCCCCCAATGTGCGTAGGGCCATCCACTACTTGCGTCAGGTCCAAGGCCGTCATGGAAGCCATGAACTCCCGAGCCGACGTTGATGACATGCCGGTAGATGGCAGGTTAAAGTCCCCCATGATCATAAGTCTAGGGGTCTCAACTGCCACCCCAGCAAGCACCTCCAACAGCTCGGGCAGGGCTGTGGTCACGCAGCAAGGAGCCAGGTACGTGACTAACAAGCCCAACTGACACCTATGGCCCCACTTCACAAAGAGGGATTCACAACCGGCAATCTGAGGAACAGTGGTCTCCCTCGGCTCTAGACTCTCCTTTATGACAACCGCCACCCCCCCACCCCTACCTTGGGCCCTCGGTTGATGGAATGCCTGGAAACCCCAGTGGACACGTTTTTCCAAGGGGCACCCCCCCTTCTGTGCCCAGCCAGGTCTCCGTAATGCCCATAAGGTCCGCGGAGCCCCCCTGTATAAGATCGCAAACAAGGGGGGCTTTGTTCACCATGGACCGAGCATTGCATAACATCAACTGAAGGCCCAAGCTCTGAGGATCCTGACCATCCGGGGAACAGGAGAGGTCTGAGGGGTCGGAGCGCGTGATCGCTTTCAAACATTGAGCACGCGCTCCCGAGGATCGATATGACCCCCCACCTCCGCCGTACCTGCCCCTCCCACTTACCGTCTCAATACAACCACCCTCACCAATAGGAACATAGTCCTCCCCTCTGACCTCCGAACCTAATAAAAAGCCGCTGCGAGCACACGTAGGTGCAAATAGAGGTGCAAATGAAAGACTCGATAATTCCTCTGTAGAACTGAATCAGCAGCTCCTTTGGGCAGTTTGAGCTTACTGAGTTGGCGCAGAAAGAACATTCTTTGTTGTCCTTTTTTAATGATGTTTTTGATGTTAGCTGTCCATTTTAGATCTTGCGATATGATGGAACCTAGAAATTTGAAGGTTTCTACTGTTGATACTGTGTTGTCAAGTATTGTGAGAGGTGGAAGTATGGAAGGGTTTCTCCTAAAGTCTACCACCATTTCTACGGTTTTGAGTGTGTTCAGTTCCAGATTGCTTTGGTTGCACCACAAGGCTAGTCGTTCGACCTCTCGTCTATATGCGGATTCGTCTCGAATGAGACCATTGTCTCGAATGAGACCAATCACTGTTGTGTCATCTGCGAACTTCAGTAGCTTAACAGATGGATCATTGGAGATGCAGTCATTGGTATACAGAGAGAAGAGAAGTGGGGAGAGCACACAGCCTTGGGGGGCCCCTGTGCTAATTGTACAGGTATTTGATGTGATCTTGCTTAGCTTCACCTGCTGCTTCCTGTTTGTTAGGAAGCTTGTGATCCATTTACAAGTCTGTTTTGGTACCTGTAGCTGGTTTAGCTTAGTTAGAAGTGTGTCTGGAATGATGGTATTGAATGCTGAACTAAAGTCTACAAAGAGGACCCTTGCATAGGTCTTTGGAGACTCAAGATGTTGTAAGATGTAGTGCAGAGCCATATTAACAGCATCATCTGTTGATCTATTTGCTCGGTATGCAAATTGCAAGGGGTGTCAGCCTCCACTCCAACCTTCGTATACTTTTGAATAATTTATATCAGTAGATAGAATGTGAAATGTTTATTTCTGTATTATAAAACAATTAAGGAAATGAGATGTATCATACCACCGTACAGGGTAAGGGAAAGGAGCCTATTAAGAGTGTCGGCTGACATAACAGTGGGGGAGGGGTGATTAACGGCTGAGTGTTAAGAACGCGGGCTTTTCCAACAGAAACTGCATTCCTAAGATGATTGACAACTAGAGACCTGTGGAAGAAGATTACCACGAGGGGCCGAGAAGGAGTTGGCATTGGACCAGACCAGCCTGACCTCCTGAAGGAGGAGGGACAATTGGGGGGATATGATATGCTAGCCATATTTTGTCTCAGATCCAACTTTACTAAGCTGCCATCAAGACTGTAACTAGTAAAAGTACTTTTCTTTATTCCAAATGAAGTCAAGGTGAATTCTTTCCTAGTTATAATCAGAGGTAGTCTGACAGCGGATCTGTGATGGTTTTCAAGTAGGAAAGCACTAGCCTTTCAAAGGTTTTCATGACTATAGATGTTAAAGCAACTGGTCTGTAGTCATTCAGTTCCTTGATGGTGGGCTTCTTCGGCACTGGGATGATGGTAGAGCGTTTGAAACAAGAAGGAACGTAACACATCTTTAGTGATTTATTGAAAATATGGGTGAAGATGGGGGCCAATTGGTCAGCACAGACTTTTAAGCAAGAAGGAGTTATCTTGTCTGGGTCTGGAGCTTTTCCTGGCTTTTGTCTGTGAAATAGGTCCTGCACTTCCTTTTCTGTGATCACTAGGGGTTGTGAACCCAATGAAATGGGGTCAGCTGTAGGAGGCTTGGCTGTGTCTGAGATGGGGGTTGTGGAGATAGGTGGCTGTAGTTTCCTTTCAAACCTGCAGTAAAACTCATTCAGGTCATTTGCCAGTTGTTGATTACCTTCAGCCTGGGAAGGAGGTTTGCCATAGCCAGTGATATTTTTAAGTGTTTTCCACATGTTTGCTGGTTCTAGATGATTCTGTGTGTTAAACACAGATCATGTCGGAGTCAGCGGAGTTCTAAGTTTTCTAATCCCAGGATTTCAAGCCTGGTGGTATAAGGTATTTTGTTGTTTTTGGAGGAGCGAAGAACTCTTCTAGTAAAATATTTCTGGACGCGTTCGATAGTATTAATGTCAGGGATGTGGTCTCCTTCCTTCCTTCCTTCCATCCTTCCCTTATCTTCCCATCTCCTTCCTTCCTTCAATCCCTTATCTTCTTGTTCCCTCACTCCCTTCCTCCTCTTCATTCCGTCTCCTTCCTTCCTTCCCTTATCATCTCCCTTAGCTCCTCCTTCTCTCGCTCCCTTCCTCTCATTCCCATCTCCTTCCTTTCCTTCTCTCTTATCTTCTCATTCCCTCATTCCTTTTTATTCCCATCTCCTTCCTTCCTTTTTTCTCCTGCTTTCTTGTTCTTCCTTTTCTTTCACCTTTTTCCTTTCCTTCTCTCTCCTTTTCCATTTTTCTTTTTTCTCTTACTTTGTTTCCCTCCCTCCCTTTCCCCTTCATTCTTTCTTGCTACATTTTCTCTTTCACTTCCTTTCACTTCCTTTTCCATCTTTTCTTTTTTCCTTCCTTCTTTTCTCTCCTTTCCCATTTTTTTCATTTTCTCCTCCTTTTTTCTTTCCTTCTCTCTTCCTTTCTCCTGCACTATATTCCTATCTTTTTTTCCTTTCTCCATTTCTTTCTCATCCTTTCCTTCTCCTATTTCTGAGTCTTTCCCTCTTTTCTTCTTTCGCCTTTTCTTTCTTGTGCTTGCTTTTTCTCTTTCCCCTTTTCTCTGTCACCATTTGTTTCTCTCTCCTTCCTTTTGGTCTCCTTCCCCTACTCTTACTCTTCCTTTCTCTGTGTTTTTCCCCCAGTAGTTTCTTTTTAATTTGAACTTATTCTAACCCATTTCTGCTGAAAGACGTAGTACCCCATCACAATGCAACAATAAAGACAAAGCAGATTCAGATTTGTTTTTCAACTCAAAGAATTTCATGAGTTTGTGTCCAAAATATTAAATTTATACCGAAAGAACAGAGGAATAAAATTCTCTTGGTGTCTTTGTTTTTCAGCTGTGTTAGGAATTATTCTGGAGTTGATTTTTATATGCTTTTTCTCTTTAATTGTTTGAAGCTTCCTGCTCAGAAAGCATCAAAAATGAAACTTGAGCATAGAGGCTACAGTATTCCTTAAAATAATTAAGGATATTCAGATAGTGCTAGACTTATAGCAGTTCATTCAGTGATCATTCGAAGTTACGATGGAATTGAAAATAGTGAGTTATGACTGTTTTTCACACTTGCAACCGTTGCAGTATCCTCATGATCATGTAATCAAAATTCAGTCACTTGGCAACTGACTCATATTTATGTCAGTTGCATTGCCCTGGATCACGTGATCCCCTTTTGCAACTTTCTGACAAGCAAAATCAATGGGGAAACCAGATTCACTTAACAATCATGTTACTAATAAACTCAGTGATTCACTTAACAACCGTAGCAAGAAAAGTCGTAAAATGGGACAAAGCTCACTTAAGAAAGGTTTCACTTAACAACAGAAATGTTGAGCTCAATTGGGCTCACAAGTCCAGGACTACATCTACATAGTTGGGCGTGTAGCAATTTTTGTTCATGGGGTTTTTATATTTCTTTCAATTCTATTTCCCTTTACGGAAAAGAACAGAACAGAATGTCAGGGTTTCAAGTAACACCCCCAACAAAAGAAAACTCCGAGGCTTGGATTTCCTCAAAGTCACATTTTATTACAGACGTTATCTTGGCACACCTGGGGAAACCCAAATCTGAAAGCTTCCAGGGTTTCCCCTCCCAAAGGAAGTTCAAGTCCCTGCCCAACACCCACAAGTCCATCACATGGTCCAATTACAGCATAGTCCCAACTGGACAGGCCTCCTAGTTCCAGCCTCCCAGGTGCAGGGCAAGATGGCCTTGACTTTCTGTGAAAGGAATGTTGTTATGACTATGTATTACCGATGTTCCATACAATCCCCCCTCCCAGTTTCCCACACTAGGAAACATGGCAGGCCTGAAGGCACAATGACAGAAATGGCTTCCAGGTCGAAAGGCCGACCCCCACCCACCCCAGACAGAAAAGCGTATCCTGGAAAGAGAGTAACATAGTGGTTAAAATTCAACATACTAACCACCTCTCCCTCCCCCAGGGGGGCCCTTTGCCTTATCAGGAATTTTATCATGGAATTGCTTTATCAGTCTATCTGCCTTAACATTCCAACTTTTAACCCAAGTAGCTTCAGACAAAGGGTACCCTTTCCAATGTACTAAGTATTGCAATCTACCTCTATACAGTCGAGACCATTTCAGGATCTATTGATATTCCTACAGGATCTATTCTGGACACGTGATTTATCCAGTCTCCTCTTAAAAACGTGAAGGAATCACAATGTCTGAAGGAAAGCTGTTCCACTGGTTAAATGTCTTTACTGTAAGGAAGATTCTTGTTAATTCAAAATTGCTTCTCTCGATTATTTTGAATGCATTGTTTCTTGTCCTGCCCTCTGGTGTTTTGGAAAATAAGTTGACCCCCTCGTCTTCGTGGCAGCCTCTCAAGTACTGGAATATTGCTATCATGGTCACTCCCAATCCTTCTTTTCCTTGACTAGCCAAACCAAAATCCTGCAATCGTTCTTCATATGTTTTAGTCTCCAGGCCTTTAATCAGCCTACTGCTCTTCTCTGCACTTTTTCCAAAGTCTCAACATCTTCTTTGTAATTTTAAATTTCATTTTGTTGGATTCAACCTTGTCTCATTCGGATCAGAAAGCCACAATATGCATATCCATAAGAAGCTATAGACATGGTGGGGCACTGGCTAGAATGCAGTACTACAGTCTAATTGCACACAGCCAGGAGTTTGATTCAGATACTAATGGTTGATTCAGCCTTTCATCCTTCTGAGGTCAGTAAAATGAGGACCCAGATTGCTGGGGACCATATGCTGCTCAAAGAATGTTGCAAAGCATTGTGGAGTGGTATATAAGTGGAATTACTATTGCTATATGGTTTCTCACAAGCGTGGATCTATTTATGAGAAGTAAGATTACCTTTCTGAGCAAAGCTCTTTCTACGTTCCATGCATTCCTGATTCACTGGCCATTATTTTGGGAGATCTAAACAAGGCAAACTTAAGGAAAGAGCTACCAAAATACTTTCACCATGTCAATTGTCCACTAGAGGCAAGAACACTTTAGACCATTGCTACACAACACTAAAAGATGCTTATCGGTCTTTACCACGTGCAGCTGTAGGACGCTCTGATCATTGCATGATTCACCTTGTACCTGCTTACAGGCAAAGACTTAAAACCACAAAACCAACAATTAAATCAGAGAAGATCTGGACGGAGGAGTCAAAATTAAAGCTGCAGGCCTGCTTTGGCTGCACTGATTGGAACATTTTTGAAGATACCTCTGCAGATCTGGATGAACTCACAGATACTGTAACATCATATGTCAGCTTCTGTAAAGACCTATGTATACCGACAAGGAACTTGCAAATATACAGTAACAACAAACCTTGGTTCACACCTAAACTTAAGCAGCTACGTCATTCCAAAGAGGAAGCCTACAGGAAAGGTGATAAAATGCCGTACAATCAGGCCAGAAATATACTAACAAGGGAGATCAGAGCAGCAAAAAGAAGCTACTCTGAAAAGCTAAAGAATCGTTTTCAGCAAATGAACCAGCAAACATATGGAAAACTCTTAAAAATATCACCGGCTATGACAAATCTCCCTCCCAGGCTGAAGGAAATCAACTGGCAGATGACCTGAACGTGTTTTACTGCAGCTTTGAAAGGAAACTACAGTCACCTATCTCCATAACTCCCATCTCAGACACACCAACAACAGCCAAGCCTCCTCCAACTGACCCCATCCCATTGGATTCACAACCGCTAGTGATCACAGAAAGGGAAGTGCAGGACCTATTTTACAGACAAAAACCAGGAAAAGCTCCAGGCCCAGACAAGATAACTCCTTCTTGCTTAAAAGTCTGTGCTGACCAATTGGTCCCCATCTTCACCCATATCTTCAATAAATCACTAGAGATGTGCTATGTTCCTTCTTGCTTCAAACGCTCTACCATCATCCCAGTGCCGAAGAAGCCCACTATCAAGGAACCAAATGATTACAGACCAGTTGCTTTAACATCTGTAGTCATGAAAGCCTTTGAAAGGCTAGTGCTTTCCTACTTGAAAACCATCACGGATCCGCTGTTAGACCCCTTGCAATTTGCATACCAAGCAAATAGATCAACAGATCATGCTGTTAATATGGCTCTGCACTACATCTTACAACATCTTGAATCTCCAAAGACCTATGTAAGGGTCCTCTTTGTAGACTTTAGTTCAGCATTCAATACCATCATTCCAGACACTCTTCTAACTAAGCTAAACCAGCTACAGGTACCTGAACAGACTTGTAAGTGGATCAAAAGCTTCCTAACAAACAGGAAGCAGCAGGTGAAGCTAAGCAGGATCACATCAGATACCTGTACAATTAGCACAGGGGGCCCCCAAGGCTGTGTGCTCTCCCCACTTCTCTTCTCTCTGTATACCAATGACTGCATCTCCAACGATCCATCTGTTAAACTACTGAAGTTTGCAGATGACACAACAGTGATTGGTCTCATTTGAGACAATGACGAATCCGCATATAGACGAGAGGTCGAATGACTAGCCTTGTGATGCGACCGAAACAATCTGGAACTGAACACACTCAAAACCGTAGAAATGGTGGTAGACTTTAGGAGAAACCCTTCCATACTTCCACCTCTTACAACACAGTATCAACAGTAGAAACCTTCAAATTTCTGGGTTCTATCATATCGCAAGATCTCAAATGGACAGCTAACATCAAAAACATCATTAAAAAAGGACAACAAAGAATGTTCTTTCTGCGCCAACTCAGTAAGCTCAAACTGCCCAAGGAGCTGCTGATCCAATTCTACAGAGGAATTATTGAGTCTGTCATTTGCACCTCTATAACTGTCTGGTTTGGTTCTGCAACCCAACAAGAAAGACACAGACTTCAGAGGATCATTAGAACTGCAGAAAAAATAATTGCTACCAACCTGCCTTCCATTGAGGACCTGTATTTTTTATTATTTATTTTATTTATTTATTAAATTTTTATACCGCCCTTCTCCCAAAGGACTCAGGGCGGTGTACAGCCAAAAGATAAAAAACACAAAAATATACAATTAAAACGACAATTTAAAACCGAACATATTAGAAAAAATGGCCACATTTAAAAGTTTAAAATTTAAAATTATAAACCATATAATAATAAAACCCCAGTTAAGATTTAAAATATTTAAAATATTAAAAATATTATGCCAGTCCCGCTTGAATAAATAAATGCGTTTTCAGCTCACGGCGAAAGGTCCGAAGATCAGGCACTTGACGTAGTCCAGGAGGAAGTTCGTTCCAGAGCGTAGGAGCTCCCACAGAAAAGGCCCTTCCCCTGGGGGCCGCCAGCCGACATTGTTTGGTGGACGGCACCCTGAGAAGACCCTCTCTGTGAGAGCGTACGGGTCGGTGGGAGGCATGCGGTAACAGCAGGCGGTCCCGTAAGTACCCGGGCCCTAAGCCATGGAGCGCTTTGAAGGTGGTGACCAAAATCTTAAAGTGCACCCGAAAGACCACAGGAAGCCAGTGCAAGCCGCGCAGGATTGGTGTTACATGGGAGCAACGAGTTGCTCCCACTATTACCCGCGCAGCTGCATTCTGGACTAGCTGCAGCCTCCGGGTGCACTTCAAGGGCAGCCCCATGTAGAGAGCATTGCAATAATCCAAACAGGAAGTGACAAGAGCGTGAGTGACCGTGCATAAGGCATCCCGGTCAAGGAAGGGGCGCAACTGGCGGACCAAGTGTACTTGGTAAAAAGCCCTCCTGGAGACGGCCGCCAAATGATCATCAAACGACAGCCGCCCATCCAGGAGGACGCCGAAGTTGCGCACCCTGTCCATTGGGGCCAATAACTCGCCCCCAACAGTCAGCCGCGGCTGCAGCTGGCTGTACCGGGGTGCCGGCATCCACAGCCACTCCGTCTTGGAGGGATTGAGCTTGAGTCTGTTTCTCCCATCCAGACCCGTATGGCTTCCAGACACCGGGACAGCACTTCGACAGCTTCGTTGGGGTGGTCCGGGGTGGAAAAGTACAGCTGCGTATCGTCAGCGTACAGGTGGTAGCTCACCCCGAAACCACTGATGACCTCACTCAACGGCTTCATATAGATGTTGAACAGGAGAGGCGAGAGAATTGACCCCTGCGGCACCCCACAAGTGAGGCGCCTCGCGGTCAATCTCTGCCCCCCTGTCAACACCGTCTGCGACCGGTCGGAAAGGTAGGAGGAGAACCACCGATAAACGGTGCCTCCCACTCCCAACCCCTCCAACCGGTGCAGCAAGATACCATGGTCGATGTTATCGAAAGCCGCTGAGATCTAATAGGACCAGGGCAGAGGAACAACCCCTATCCCTGGCCCTCCAGAGGTCATCCACCAACGCGACCAAAGCTGTCTCTGTACTATAACCGGGCTGGAAACCGGACTGGAACGGGTCTAGATAGTGTATACTGCACGAATCAAGAAGAGGGCTGTGAAAATATTTACAGATCCCTCATATCCTGGACATAAACTGTTTCAACTCCTACCCTCAAAACGACGCTACAGAGAACTGCACACCAGAACAACTAGACACAAGAACAGTTTTTTCCCGAAGGCCATCACTCTGCTAAATAATTCCCTCAACACTGCCAAACTATTTACTAAATCTACACTACTATCTTCTCATCGTTTCCATCACCAATCTCTTTCCACTTATGACTGTATGACTGTAACTTTTTGTTGCTATCATTAAGGGTTATTAAATTGTACCCTATGACCATCATTTGTGTTCTAAATGTTGTACCTTGATGAACGTATTTTTTCTTTTATGTACACTGAGAGCATATGCTCCAAGATAAATTCCTTGTGTGTCCAATCACACTTGGCCAATAAATTCTATTCTATTCAATTCTATTCTATTCAATTCAATTCTATTCTATTCTATGGCTTCTCCCCAGTGTGGATCACCTTATGGGAAATAAGATGACCTCTTTGAGCCAAGGTCTTTCCACACTCCATGCATTTATAGGACTTTTCTCTTGTGTGGAGCTTATTGTGGTTACTGAGTCCATTGCTATGTGAAAACGTTTTCCCACACTCCATGCATTCATAGGGCTTCTCCCCTGTGGATCACCTTATGGCGAATAAAATGACCTCTTTGAGCAAAGATCTTTACACACTCCATGCATTTATAAGACTTTTCTCGTGTGGAGCTTATTGTGATTATTGAGTCCACTGCTATGCGAAAATGTTTTCCCACATTCCATGCATTTATACGGCTTCTCCCCTGTGTGGACCCTCTTATGGGAAGTAAGATTACCTCTTTCAGCAAAGGCCTTTCCACATTCCATGCATGTAAATGGCTTTTCCCCTGTGTGGATCACCTTATGGCGAATAAGATGACCTCTTTGAGTAAAGGTCTTTTCACACTCCATGCATTTAAATGGCTTTTCCCCTGTGTGGATCCTTTTATGGGAAGTAAGATGATATCTCTGAGCAAAGGTCTTTCCACACTCCATGCATTTAAATGGCTTTTCCCCTGCGTGAATCGTCTTGTGGATAGTAAGTACATTACTATCAGCAAAGGTCTTTCCACATTTCATGCATTTATAGGACTTTTCTCTTGTGTGGAGCTTATTGTGCTGACTGAGTCCACTGCTACACGTAAACGTTTTCCCACACTCCATGCATTTATACGGCTTCTCCCCTGTGTGGATCCTCTTATGGGAAGTAAAATGATTTCTATGAGCAAAGGTCTTTCCACACTCCATGCATCTATATGGCTTCTCCCCTGTGTGGATCATCTTATGGCGACTAAGATGACTTCTACAAGCAAAGATCTTTCCACACTCCATGCATTTATAGGACTTTCCTCTTGTGTGGAACTTATTGTGGTAATTGAGTCCACTGCTATGCGTAAATGTTTTCCCACACTCCACACATTTATACGGCTTCTCCCCAGTGTGGATCACCTTATGGCGAATAAGACCACCTCTTTGAGCAAAGGTCTTTCCACACTCCATACATTTATACGGCTTCTCCCCAGTGTGGATCCTCTTATGGAAAGTAAGATGACCACTTTGAGTAAAGGTCTTTCCACACTCGATGCATTTATATGGCTTCTCACCTGTGTGGATCCTCTTATGGCGAATAAGATGACCTCTTTGAGCAAAGGTCTTTCCACACTCCATACATTTATACGGCTTCTCCCCAGTGTGGATCCTCTTATGGAAAGTAAGATGACCACTTTGAGCAAAGGTCTTTCCACACTCGATGCATTTATAGGACTTTTCTCTTCTGTGGAGCTTATTGTGATTATTGAGTCCACTGCTACGCTTAAACATTTTTCCACACTCCATGCATTTATATGGCTTCTCCCCTGTGTGGATCCTCTTATGGGAAGTAAGATGACCACTTTGAGCAAAGGTCTTTCCACACTCCATGCATTTATATGGCTTCTCACCTGTGTGGATCCTCTTATGGCGAATAAGATGAGCACTTTGAGCAAAGGTCTTTCCACACTCGATGCATTTATATGGCTTCTCCCCTGTGTGGATCCTCTTATGGGAAATAAGTTCACCTCTTTGAGCAAACGTCTTTCCACATTCCATGCATTTATACGGCTTCTCTCCTGAGTGGATCCTTTTATGGGAAATGAGATTACTACGACTTCTGAACCTGTTACCAGACTCTCTGCATTTGTATAGCTTCTCCTCAGTGTGAATCCTTTCATGGGAAGTAAGTTGCCTGCTTGTTCTAAAACATGTTCCACATTCCAAACATTGGTAAGGTTTCCAATCATTTGACTGGTTTCTATCATGGGTTTCTAATTCTGTTCGAATTCTAAACTTTCCCGTTCCATCTTTAGCATTGATCACTTGGAACAGTTCACAGCAATCTTGATTCTCCTGACCATTATTACCTTCAAAGCAAAAGAGAAATGAAAATGATAACAAGGTTAGAGAAAAAGATCAAATCATACAAATGATCATCATTCTGCGCATGTCCAAGATGGCGCCGCCCTGCTGATCGGGGACGCGGCGACGGGCCTTTCCAGGCTCTTTTTGGGTCTGGGGGGGGGCCTTAATACCATCATAGGCCCCCGCCCTGATGGAGGAAGATCCAGCCACCCGTAAATAGGGTGGCTGGGCCAGACTCCGGGCGTTGGGAGAAGCCCGAGTCACGGCGAGTCACGGCGCCTCAGAGGAATCCTGGCGGCCTAGCGGCCTGCCGAGCCGCCGCCAGCCTTTTCGGCGGTTGGCGGGGCGGCGGCGGCGGGGGGTAGGCGTTGGCAGCGCCTGGACCCCTGCCTGGAAGACTTGGCCAGTGGAAGTTGAGGTTTGAGTTTGGGCGTCTCCGGTGGCGATGGGAGGAGCCCGGAGGCTGCGCCCAATGAAGATCTGGAGGCCGCCCGGGCTCCATCGGCCCTTCGAACCTGCGGTGGCGAGGGCGGCCTGGCCCTTCCTCTCCGTCGGGCGTTGTCACTGGTGAGCCCTGGGTCTGCTGGCGGTTGGCGGCGGGTGTCCCCTCTCATCTAGGGAGCTCCAGTGGCCTGCTCGCGGTGGCGATGGGGCGTTCAGTGGCGATGGCCTGGCGGAGGCGGTGGCGGCGGCCTGCCCGGTGCTGAAGTGGCGGATGGCCCGATAGGCCCAGGGTGGCTGTGACCTTGCCCTAGTGGCGCGGATATGTGACAGCGCGGAGGAAGACCCAGCGGGTCCAGCGGACACCCTCCACTATTTACCATCTTTATAACATCCCTACCATCGTCTCCCTTTCTTCCTTAGCCCACCCCAGGTCGTTTGTATGGGGTGGTGAACTGACTGAGTCAGCGGTTTTGTCATCTACCGCATGGATTATCTCGAACTATTTCCCATCAGGACAGACTGGTCATGGTCATTTTATCATCTGTTATGACTTTTGCTGCCAACTTGACCAGCCCAGGATGGGCCTTGCCGGACCGTCTCAGTGATGCGAACATTTACTGCGGCTGACCTTCTTGCCCTGCGAGATGCCCCTCTCATGGTCTGGCCTCAGATTATCGAGGCCCACCTTGAGGACAGGCTTTGGGTCGAGAGGTGGCATCGAAAAATAGGAGGCTTAGGGGTTTTAATTGGCTGTTTTAATAGATTTTTAAGGGAGTTTTAAAGGGGATTTTAAGGGGAAGGAAACCACGGGCTTGGGTTGGGGGTGGGAGGAAGGGTGGGTGTTGGGGGTAACCCGTCGGGAGTCAGTTCCTGCACATGCTCGTGGCGGGGTTGGTGGGTCCGAGGTCATGGGGAGTCGGTGTTCCATTGGTGGAGGTGGTGCTATTTCCACGGTAAGGGGAGGGGCAGATATGGCGGAAGTGGGGCTCATATCGTGTTAGGGGTGCGCTCGATGCTTACAGGCGATCGCGCCCGAGCTCAAACTTCTCCCGTTCCCGGATGGTCAGGATCCTCAGGGCCCTGGCCTTGGCTGATGTTATGCAATGCGGTCCGTGGCCAATAAGGCCCCCTAATTCACGATCTTATTCAGGGGGTGCCGCGGACCTTATGGCGTTCTGGAGACCTGGTTGGGCCCAGAAGGGGCGTGCCCTTGTTCAGATGTGCCCACCGGGTTTCCGAGCATTTCATCAGCCGAGGGCCAGGTAGGTGGTGGGGTGGTTGTGATTAGAGAGTCTAGAGCCGAGGGAGACCACTGTACCTCAGATTGCGGGTGCGAATCCCTCTTTGTGAGATGGGGTCATAGATGTCAGATGGGCTTGCTGGTGGCGTACCTGGCTCCTTGCTACGTGACAGCTGCCCTGCCCGAGCTCATGGAGGTGCTTGCTGGGGTGGCAGTTGAGACCCCAGACTTTTAGTCGTGGGGACTTTAACTTGCCATCGTCCGGCTCGTCATCGGCGGTAGCTCGGGAGTTCATGGCTTCCATGACGGCCTTGGGCCTGACCCAAGTAGTTGATGGCCCTACTCACGTTGGGGTGGCACTCTGGACTTGATTTTGTCTCTGGTCAGTGGTTGAGAGATCTGGACTTAAGGAAATAGTCATTGAACCTTTGTCATGGTCAGATCACTCTCTTCTTCGTCTGGACTTTCTGACCGCCATTCACCACCGCAGGAGGCGAGACATGGTTCCGTCCCAGGCGCCTGATGGACCCGGAGGGTTCCGGAGCTTGGGCCATTTCCTGAGGGTCTGGCTGCAGCTCGGCTGAGGAACTTGTTGCGGCCTGGGAGCGGGCCGCGGCGGGCCTTAGACCGGGTCGTGCCTTTGCGACCTCTGAGCGCGGGTCCCAACCAGCCCCTTGGTTCTCCGAGGAGCTGAGAGGATGAGCGCGGAGAAGGCTAGAGAGTTCCTGGAGGTCTAGCCGTTCAGAAGCTGATCGGACACTAGTGAAGTCCTATACTAGGGCTTACCTAGTGGCAATGAGGGAAGCGAGGCGTGCTCGCCTCCTCCCTCATTGCATCGGCAGATAACCGCCCAGCCGCCCTGTTTGGTGACCCGCTCCTCCTACATCAGGGGCGGGATGACCCGTGCAGGGGCGTGCTGAGTTTAACGGTTATCTATACGATAAAATCGTTCAACCGGGATGGTTTGGACCAAGATTGCGTGATACGGGTGAGACGGCTGAGGCGGTCTTGGTGACATTGTATGGGATGAGTTTGACCCTGTCGCTCCGAGGACATGGACAGGTTGTTGGGGAGGCTGAATGCCACCACATGTTTACTGGACCCGTGCCCCTCCTGGTTGGTGCTGGCCACGCAGGAGGTGACACGAGGCTGGCTCAGGCGATTACGAGCGCTTCTTTGGTGGAGGAGTCTTTCCGGCCGCCTTGAAAGAGGCGGTGGTGAGGCCCTCCTCAAGAAGCCTTCCTGGACCCGGCTGTTTTAGGTAATTATCGTCGGTCTCCAACCTTGCAGCGAAGGTTGTAGAGAGTATGGTGGCATATCAGTTTCCTTGCACCTGGATGAAACTGTCTATCTAGACCCGTTCCAGTCCGGTTTCCGACCCGGTTACAGCACGGAGCGGCTTTGGTCGCGTTGGTGGATGATCTCTGGAGGGCCAGGGATAGGGGTTGTTCCTCTGCCCTGGTCCTATTAGACCTCTCAGCGGCTTTCGATACCATCGACCATGGTATCCTGCTGCGCGGTTGGAGGATTGGGAGTGGGAGGCACCGTTTATCGGTGGTTCTCCTCCTATCTCTCCGACCGGTCGCAGTCGGTGTTGACAGGGGCAGAGGTCGGCCCGGGCGCCTCACTTGTGGGGTGCCGCGGGGTCGATTCTCTCGCCTTCTGTTTAACATCTACATGAAGCCGCTGGGTGAGATCATCAGTGGTTTCGTGTGAAGTACCAGCTGTATGCGGATGATACCCAGCTGTACTTTTCACGGACCACCCCAACGGTTATCAAGTGCTGTCCCGGTGTCTGGAGGCCGTGATGGTCTGGATGGGGAGAAACAGGCTCAAGCTCAATCCCTCCAAGACAGAGTGGCTGTGGATGCGGCATCCCGGTACAGTCAGCTAAATCAGCGGCTGACCATCGGTGGCGAGTCACTGGCCCGATGGAGAGGGTGCGCAACTTAGGCGCCCTCCTGGATGAGCGGCTGTCTCTAGAAGATCATTTGTGGCCGTCTCCAGGAGAGCGTTCTACCAGGTTCGCCTGGTGCGCCAGTTGCGCCTTTCTGGACCGGGAGGCCCTATGCACGGTCACTCACGCCCTCGTGACGTCTCGCCTGGATTACTGCAACGCTCTACATGGGGCTCCCTTGAAGGGCATCCGGAGGCTACAGTTAGTCAGAATGCGGCTGCGGGTGATAGATGGAGCCCTCGTGGCTCCGTAACACCCATCCTCGCAGGCTGCACTGGCTACCTGTGGCCTTCCGGGTGCGCTTCAAGGTTTTGGTGACCACCTTTAAAGCGCTCCATGGCATAGGGCCGGGTTATCTACGGGACCGCCTACTGCGACCAGATACCTCTCACCGACCCGTGCGCTCTCACAGGGAGGGACTCCTCAGGGTGCCGTCAGCTAGGCAGTGTCGTCTGGCGACGCCCAGGGGAAGGGCCTTCTCTGTGGGGGCTCCCGCCCTCTGGAACGAGCTCCCCCCAGGACTCCGTCAACTTCCGGACCTTCGTACCTTCCGTCGCGAGCTCAAGACACATTTATTCATCTGTGCAGGACTGGCTTAGATTTTAAATTTTATAGGGGTTTTAAATTGATTTTAATATTTATATTTCTATTTTTAATGATAGGGCATTGGAATAAGTTTTTTAAAGATTATTTTAATTTTGTGTATCGATGTTTTATATGCCTGTGAACCGCCCTGAGTCCTTTGGGAGATAGGGCGGTATATAAATTTAAATAATAAATAAATAAATAAATAAATAAAATCAAGTGAATTTCCTTCTGAATTTTTATGTTTTATGTTTGCATGCTTACAGTGGTGTGATATAGACAGAATGATTTCTATATTCATGAATCCTGAAAGCTTTGAAAATATATAGAAAACATCTCTTTCTTTACAACCATCTATATGTGTGCAAACCTCAATCAAAGTCTGTTTTGAGTCATGGAATAATCAGGGGAAACATCCAAGGAGGGATAAGGAGAAAACTTAAGATTTATTGGGGTGGGTTAATTTCGGCAGAGAGCTCTTTCTTCCCCGGTGTACCTTGGAGAAGCTGCTCCATGGCGTCTGTCTGACAGGCAGGACTCCTGCTTGGCTTGTTCCTTGATCCCAGCGATGGCTTTGGAGTGAAGTCCCTTGCTTGAAGCTTCCCATTGGCTTGTAAATGAGATTCCAATCCATTGAGATTGGAAAGGTTGGGAGGCTTCAAGAATGACTATTTCGCTGCCCCAAAGTACTCATCGGTTGGCAAGGGCATTTTGGCCGCATCTGATACAGGTTTCCGTTTGTAGAGAACAGAGGCCTAAAGTACTTTAGTATGAGATCACACAAGACGAGAAGTGCAAGATCTCACACTAATGATCTTGCAAGATCTCACACTACAGTACTTTAGTCCTGTGTTCCCTACAAACTGAAGAGTGCACGAGATCCAGGGCAAAAGTGTTTGAAAACAAAGAGGCCTTCCCTTTGTTTGCACAGTATTTTGGCCGGGATCTCGTGCAGGCCTTTCTTAACAGACAACAGAGGCCTGAAGCAGTGTAGTGCGAGTTCATGAGAGATCACTAATTCCAAATTTCCCACTATTGATCTTCTGTATCTCTCACTACTTTATAATAATAATAATAATAATAATAATAATAATTTAATTTGTATACCGCCCTTCTCCCGGAGGACTCAGGGCGGTGAACAGGCAGATAAAATAAAGACAATACATTCAATAAAAACAATATTATAAAAAACTTATTCCAATAGCCTAAATTTAAAATACAATACAAAATATAAAATAAACCCCAATAAAATCCATATTTAAAACCCTATTAAGCCAGTCCTGCTCGAAAGAATAGATATGTTTTAAGCTCATGGCGAAAGTCCGGAGGTCTGGAAGTTGTCGAAGTCCTGGGGAAGCTCATTCCAGAGGTAGGTGCCCCCACAGAAGGCTCTCCCCTGGGGGTCGCCAGCCTGCATTGTCTGGCTGACGGCACCCTGAGGACCCTCTCTATGAGAGCGTACGGTCGGTGGGAGGCATGTGGTAACAGAAGGCGGTCCCGAAGATATCCCGGTCCTATGCCATGGGCGCTTTAAAGGTGGTAACCAACACCTTGAAGTGCACTCGAAACCACAGGTAGCCAGTGCAGCCTCGCAGGATCGGTGTTATATGGGAGCCACAGTGGCTCCCTCTATCACCGCTGCATTCTGAACTAACTGAAGTCTCCGGGTGCACCTCAAGGGGAGCCCCATGTAGAGGCGTTACAGTAGTCCAGGCGAGTGGCGAGGGCATGAGTGACCGTGCATAAGGCATCCCGGTCTAGAAAGGCGCAACTGGCGGACCAGGCGAACCGGTAAAAGCTCTCCTGGAGGCAGTGCCAAATGAACTTCAAGGACAACCGTCCATCCAGGAGAACCCCAAATTGCGCACCTCTCCATTGGGGCCAATGATTCGCCTCAACAGTCAGCAGCGGTTGCAGCTGACTGTGCAGGATGCCCGGCATCCACAGCCACTCAGTCTTGGAGGGATTGAGCTTGAGCCTGTTTCTCCCCATCCAGACCCGTACGGCCTCCACACACCGAGACAACACTTCAACAGCTTCATTGGGGTGGTCAGGGGTGGAAATGTACAGCTGGGTGTCATCCGCGTACAGTTGATAACTCACCCCAAAACCACTGATGACCTCGCCCAGCGGCTTCATATAGATGTTGAACAGGAGAGGCGAGAGAACCGACCCCTGTGGCACCCCACAAAGGAGGTGCCTCGAGGTCGACCTCTGCCCCCCTGCCAACACTGTCTGCGATCGGTCGGAGAGATAGGATGAGAACCACTGAAGTACGGTGCCTCCCACACCCAATCCCCCCAATCGTCGCAGCAGGATACCATGGTCGATGGTATCAAAAGCCGCTGAGAGATCAAGGAGAACCAGGGCAGAGGAATAACCTCTATCCCGGGCCCTCCAGAGGTCATCCACCAATGCGACCAAAGCTGTCTCAGTGCTGTACCCGGGTCGGAAACCGGACTGGAACGGGTCTAGATAGACAGATTCATCCAGGTACTGGGGTAACTGATGTGCCACCACACTCTCAACACAAAGCGAAGGTTGGAGACTGGACGATAGTTACTCAAAACAGCTGGGTCCAGGGAAGGCTTCTTGAGGAGGGGTCTCACCACCGCCTCTTTAAAGGCGGTGGGAACAACACCCTCCCTCAGAGAAACGTTAACAATCCCCTGGAGCCAGCCTCGTGTAACCTCCCGGGTGGCCAGCACCAACCAGGAGGGACACGGGTCCAATAAACATGTGGTGGCATTCAGCCGCCCCAGCAACCTGTCCATGTCCTCGGGAGCCACAGGGTCAAACTCCTCCCAGATGGTCTCAACAAGACTAGCCTCCGTCACCTCGCCCGAAACTACCCAGTTTTGGTCCAGACCGTCCCGAAGCTGAGCGATTTTGTCAAACAGATACCTGCTGAAATCCTCAGCACAACCCTGTAAGGGGTCATCGCAACCCTCCTGGTTAAGGAGGGAGCGAGTCACCCTAAACAGGGTGGCTGGGCGGTTCTCTGCTGGCGCAATGAGGTGAGACATAGGCCGCTTGGCCTCCCTCAATGCCACTAGATAGGTCTGAGTAAAGACCTAACTAGTATTCGGTCAACTTCGGGCGGCGGACCTCACGCGCTCTCTAGGCGTCTTCTCCGGCGTTTCATCTCCCTCAGCTCCTTGGAGAACCAAGGAGATGGTTGAGATCTCGCGGGTCAGGCGCGCAAAGGCACGACACGGTCCAGGCGCCCACGCGGCCTGTTCCCAGGCCGCAACAAGCTCCTCGGCCGAGCCGTGGGCCAGATCGCCAGGAGCGGCCCAAGCTCCATCAGGAACCTCTCCGGGTCCATCAGTCGCCTGGGACAGAACCAGCGTATTGGTCCGTCTCCCTGCGGTGAGGAGCAGCGGTCCGAAAGTCCAGACGAAGGAGGGAGTGGTCTGACCATGACAGAGGTTCAATGGCTAATTCTCGTACTTCCAGACCACTCAACCACTGTCCAGAGACAAAAATCAGATCCAGTGTGCTTCCCCCGACGTGGGTGGGGGCATCAATTAATTGGGTCAGGTCCATGGCCGTCATGGAGGCCATGAACTCCCGAGCCGCCGTTGACGACACACCGGCTGATGGCAAGTTGAAATCCCCCATGACCATAAGCCTGGGGGTATCAACTGCCATCCCGGCTATCAACTCCAGCAACTCGGGCAGGGCTGTTGCCACGCAGCAAGGAGCCAGTGCGTGATCAACAAGAGGTACAACATTTACAACACAAATGATGGTCAATATATCAATATAAATCATAAGGATCGCCAGCAACAAGTTATAGTCATCCAGTCATAAGTGGAAAGAGATTGGTGATGGGAACTATGAAACGATTAATAGTAGTGCAGATTCAGTAAATAGTCTGACAGCGTTGAGGGAATTATTTGTTTAGCAGAGTGATGGCCTTCGGGAAAAAACTGTTCTTGTGTCTAGTTGTTCTGGTGTGCAGTGCTCTATAGCGTCGTTTTGAGGGTAGGAGTTGAAACAGTTTATGTCCAGGATGCGAGGGATCTGCAAATATTTTCACGGCCCTCTTCTTGATTCGTGCAGTATACAGGTCCTCAATGGAAGGCAAGTTGGTAGCAATTATTTTTTCTGCAGTTCTAATTATCCTCTGAAGTCTGTGTTTTTCTTGTTGGGTTGCAGAACCGAACCAGACAGTTATAGAGGTGCAAATGACAGACTCAATAATTCCTCTGTAGAATTGGATCAGCAGCTCCTTGGGCAGTTTGAGCTTACTGAGTTGGCACAGAAATAACATTCTTTGTTGTCCTTTTTA
>NC_080540.1:304772-317231 GCF_028640845.1 Ahaetulla prasina | reverse complement strand
GTTTACATAAAATAAAAAATACCTTCATCAAGGTAAAACATTTACAACACAAATGATGGTCATAGGGTACAATTTAACCCTTAATGATAGCAACAAATGTTACAGTCATACAGTCATAAGTGGAAAGAGATTGGTGATGGAAACGATGAGAAGATTAATAGTAGTGTAGACTTAGTAAATAGTTTGACAGTGTTGAGGGAATTATTTAGCAGAAAGATATCCTTCGGGGAAAAAACTTTTCTTGTGTCTAGTTGTTCAGGTGTGCAGTGCTCTGTAGCATCGTTTTGAGGGTAGGAGTTGAAACAGTTTATGTCCAGGATGTGAGGGATCTATAAATATTTTCACGGCCCTCTTGATTCGTGCAGTATAGAGGTCCTCAATGGAAGGCAGGTTGGTAGCAATTATTTTTTCTGCAGTTCTAATTATCCTCTGAAGTCTGTATCTTTCTTGTTGGGTTGCAGAACCGAACCAGACAGTTATAGGGGTGCAAATCACAGACTCAATAATTCCTCTGTAGAACTGGATCAGTAGCTCCTTGGGCAGTTTGAGCTTACTGAGTTGGCGCAGAAAGAACATTCTTTGTTGTCCTTTTTTGATGATGTTTTTGATGTTAGCTGTCCATTTTAGATCTTGCGATATGATAGACCCTAGAAATGTAAAGGTTTCTACTGTTGATACTGTGTTGTCTAGTATTGTAAGAGGTGGAAGTATGAAAGGGTTTTTCCTAAAGTCTACCACCATTTCTACGGTTTTGAGTGTGTTCAGTTCCAGATTGTTTCGGTCATACCACAAGGCTGGTCATTCGACCTCTCGTCTATATGCAGATTCCTCATTGTCTCGAATGAGACCAATCACTGTTGTGTCATCTGCGAACTTCAGTAGTTTAACTGCTGGATCATTGGAGATGCAGTCATTGGTATACAGAGAGAAGAGAAGTGGGGAGAGCACACAGTCTTGGGGGGGCCCCTGTGCTGATTGTACAGGTATCTGATGTGATCCTGCTTAGCTTCACCTGCTGCTTCCTGTTTGTTAGGAAGCCTGTGATCCACTTACAAGTCTGTTCAGGTACCTGTAGCTGGTTTAGCTTAGTTAGAAGAGTGTCTGGAATGATGGTATTGAATGCTGAACTAAAGTCTACAAAGAGGACCCTTACATAGGTCTTTGGAGATTCAAGATGTTGTAAGATGTAGTGCAGAGCCATATTAACAGCATCATCTGTTGATCTATTTGCTCGGTATGCAAATTGCAAGGGGTCTAACAGCGGATCCGTGATGGTTTTCAAGTAGGAAAGCACTAGCCTTTCAAAGGCTTTCATGACTACAGATGTTAAAGCAACTGGTCTGTAGTCATTCAGTTCGTTGATAGTGGGCTTCTTCGGCACTGGGATGATGGTAGATCGTTTGAAGCAAGAAGGAACATAGCACATCTCTAGTGATTTATTGAAGATATGGGTGAAGATGGGGGCCAATTAGTCAGCACAGACTTTTAAGCAAGAAGGAGTTATCTTGTCTGGGCCTGGAGCTTTTCCTGGCTTTTGTCTGTGAAATAGGTCCTGCACTGCCTTTTCTGTGATCACTAGAGGTTGTGAACCCAATGGGATGGGGTCAGTTGTAGGAGGCTTGGCTGTGGTTGGTTTCATGACTACGCTTTCATGACTACAGTTGTTAAAGCAACTGGTCTGTAGTCATTCAGTTCGTTGATAGTGGGCTTCTTCGGCACTGGGATGATGGTAGAGTGTTTGAAGCAAGAAGGAACATAGCACATCTCTAGTGATTTATTGAAGATAAATCCCTCCTAGGCTGAAGGAAATCAACAACTGGCAGATGACCTGAACGTGTTTTACTGCAGCTTTGAAAGGAAACTACAGCCACCTATCTCCATAACTCCCATCTCAGACACACCAACAACAGCCAAGCCTCCTACAACTGACCCCATCCCATTGGGTTCACAACCCCTCATGATCACAGAAAGGGAAGTGCAGGACCTATTTCACAGACAAAAGCCAGGAAAAGCTTCAGGCCCAGACAAGATAACTCCTTGCTTAAAAGTCTGTGCTGACCAATTGGCCCCCATCTTCACCCATATCTTTTTTTTTTATTTACATTTATATCCCGCCCTTCACCGAAGACTCAGGGCGGCTTACATTGTGTTAAATACATTGTGTTAAATTTTAAATCCTGAGGACCACTAATATGAATTTTTTAAAAAGATAAATAGTATTATAATATAAAAAATGCAAATAATTTTTCTGCGGACCACCAAAATTTTCTCGCGGACCACCAGTGGTGCACAGACCACTGGTTGATGACCACTGGTCTAGACTGTATACAGGTAGATTGCAATACTTAGTACATTGGAAAGGATACCCTTTGTCTGAAGCTACTTGGGTTAAAAGTTGGAATGTTAAGGCAGATAGACTGATAAAGCAATTCCATGATAAATTTCCTAATAAGCCAAAGGGCCCCCCTGGTGGAGGGAGAAGTGGTTAGTATGTTGAATTTTAACCGCCATTTTACTCTCTTCCCAGGATACGCTTTTCTTTCTGGGGAGGGTGGGTGGGGGGCGGCCTTTCAAACCTGGAAGCCATTTCTGTCATTGTGCCTTCAGGCCTGCCATGTTTCCTAGTGTGGGAAACTGGGAGGCGGGATTGTATGGAGCATCGGTGATACATAGTCATAACAACACTCCTTTCACAGAAAGTCAAGGCCATCTTGCCCTGCACCTGGGAGGCTGGAACTAGGAGGCCTGTCCAGTTGGGACTATGCTGTAATTGGACCATGTGATGGACTTGTGGGTGTTGGGCAGGGACTTTAACTTCCTTTGGGAGGGGAAACCCTGGAAGCTTTCAGATTTGGGTTTCCCCAGATGTGCCAAGGTAACATCTGTAATAAAATGTGACTTTGAGGAAATCCAAGCCTCGGAGTTTTCTTTTGTTGGGGTTGTTACTTGAAACCCTGACATTCTGTTCTGTTCTGTTCTGTTCTGTTCTTTTCCGTAAAAGGAAATAGAATTGAAAGAAATATAAAAACACCATGAACAAAAATTGCTACACGCCCAACTATGTAGATGTAGTCCTGGACTTGTGATCGCAATTGAGCTCAACATTTCTGTTGTTAAGTGAAACCTTTCTTAAGTGAGTTTTGCCCCATTTTACGACTTTTCTTGCTACGGTTGTTAAGTGAATCACTGAGATTATTAGTAACATGATTGTTAAGTGAATCTGGTTACCCCATTGATTTTGCTTGTCAGAAGTTTGTAAAAGGGGATCATGTGACCCGGGGCACTGTGACTGACATAAATACGAGTCAGTTGCCAAGCGACTGAATTTTGATCACATGACCATGAGGATACTGCTATAGTTGCAAGTGTGAAAAACAGTCATAAGTCGCTATTTCCAATTCTGTCGTAACTTCGAATGGTCACTGAATGAACTGTTGTAAGTCTAGCACTATCTGAATATCATTTTTTTTAACGAATACTGTAGTCTCTGCTCAATTTTCATTTTTGGTGCTTCCTGAGCAGGAAGCTTCAAACAAATAAAGAGAAAAAGCATAAAAAAAGGAACTCCAGAATTATTCCTTAACACATCTGAAAAACAAAGATACCAAGAGAATTTTATTCCTCTGTTCTTTCAGTATAAATTTAATATTTTGGATACAATCTCATGGAATTCTTTGAGGTTGAGAAACAAATCTGAATCTGCTTTGTCTTTATCCCTGCATTGTGATGGGGTACGTCTTTCTTCAGAAATGGGTTAGAATTAAATTCAAATTAAAAAGAAACGACTGGAGACAAAAACCAAGAGAAAGGAAGAGTAAGAGTAGGGGGAAGAGACCAAAAGGAAGGAGAGAAAAAGGAAGGAAAGAGAAATAAATGGTGACAGAAAAGGGGAAAGAGAAAAAACAAGCACAAGAAAGAGAAGGAGAAATGAGGGAAAGAGGAAGAAAAGAATGAGAAAAAGGGAAAGACACAGAAATAGGAGAAGGAAAGGAAGAGAAAGAAAGGGAGAAAGGGAAAAAAAGATAGAAATATAGTGCAGGAGAAAGGAAGAGAGAAGAAAGAAGGAAAGAAAAAGGAGAAAATGAAAGATGGAAAAGGAGAGAAAAGAAAGGAAGAAAAAAATGGAAAAAGAAGTGAAGGAACGCAGCAAGAAAGAATTAAGGGGAAAAGGAGGGAAACAAAATAAGGGAAAAAGGAAAAAAATGGAAAAGGAGAGAGAAGGAAAGGAAAAAGGTGAAAGAAAAGGAAGAACAAGAAAAAAGGAGAAAAAAGGAAGGAAGGAGATGGGAATAAAAAGGAAGGAAAGGAGTGAGGGAATGAGAAGATAAGGAAAGGAAGGGAACGAGAAGGAGAAAAGGGAGATGAAGGAGGGAAGGAAGGAAGGAAGATGGAATGAAGAGGAAGGGAGTGAGGGAACAAGAAGATAAGGGATTGAAGGAAGGAAGGAAGGAGATGGGAAGATAAGGGAAGGAAGGAGCAGGAGAAAATGAAACACTGCAAGGGAGGCAGGAATCTCCCATTTCCCTGCCTACAAGTTTCCCCAGGTGCCCCTGCGGAGCTCCATGGACTACTTTCCCCAGCATAGCCCGCAAGGTGCCCTCCTGCCTGAAGGAGACCCTGCAGTGCCTAGCCGCCCTCTCTCTCCCAGCTGCTCCACCTCCTGGCTTGCAGGGAGGGGGCTGGGGGTGCAGAAGGGGCTGCGCCTCACAGCTGGGCAGGAGCTGTGCTGGGAGGGAGCTCTGGGGTCCCAGGTCTGCAGCGAGGGGAGGTGGGGACACACGCAATGGCAGCTGCCCCTAATTGCAGTTCCAAGAGGGGGAAGCGGCAGGACTCCAGACCCTTTTCCTACTCACCAAACCTTCCCCGTGGGGTGGGGACAGAAGAAGGAAATGGGGAGCCTAATTTGGCTCTCTTCCTCCAAGACATTATAGATTCAGGCACCACTGAAAGCCCTCTTTCCCCCCACCCTGGGGGCTAAGCCAACTGCACCCTTGTTCTGTCTCTGTCCTCACTTTGGAGTAACGAGCTGGCCTACAGCCAGTGGATACACAGCTCCTATCAGTCCTGGCCGAGAAAACGCAGCTGCCTGCCAAAAAGTTCAAACAGATTAAAACTTCAGCTCAGTTCGACACGGTTCAGCTAATTTGCTTCCTATAGAAGTGAGCAGTCCCAAAGCTCCTTATATATCCTATGGATGGAGCCCCACCCTTCCCTTTGATGACGCCGCCTCTCTAATCTTCTGAAGCGCAAGTCGGTCCAGGCTTGATTAGTGTGGTTATCAGCTGCATCTGTAGGTGTAGCCTGAGGAAGGGAGGAATGAGGGGATGTCGGCCTCATTACGTCCTCCGACTGGCCTGGTTCTGGCTCCTGGAGCCAGGCCCAAGGAATCGGTGCTCCTGAAGTAAGCCTTACCAGCCCTTCCCCCTCACTCTCAGAGTCACTTTCGGGCATGGGGCCAGGTTTGGGGGCTGGAGCCACAACAACCCTGGAGCAGGTGGAAAAGTCCCAAAATAACCCATGGGGGTCCCAACCAAGATCCGACTGATAGGGCAGCCCAAAGTTCCAGTCAAAGATGCCCTGCCAGAAGTGCCCCTGAAGGGTTAGTATTTTGTTAATCATCATGTACATTTTGGAATGTGGGTTACACCAGAGGTTCCCAATCTTTTTCGCCCACGGCTCCCCCGGAAATCCGACCTGCAACTGCGCATGCGCACCAGAGCCCCAGAAATGGCGCATCAGCGCCAGACCCAGCGGGCGCAGATATTCAGCGATGGCGATGAGGCTCCCTGGGAGCCGCAGCTCTACACCAGGAATCACTGGGTTACACTCTTATCTTGAAGGCAAACCTCAGAGAAGCAGTGTTCCCAGCATATACAAAGATACAGGATGAAACAAAGTATAGCCTGAAACAATTGTTGCTTTAACTTTCTGTGCACGCATGCATATTCTCATGAAAGCCAATGATGTAATTACTAACCAATTATTGTGTCCTGGAGATTCGTTAACCAATAATGAATTAACACATATGTTAGGTGAAAACTGAGAAACTGAGAAACTATATAAACTTTCTCTGATGCTCAATAAAGCTGCTGCTGATTCTGCTGTCACTTTTGGACAATGTCTGATTTCTCATCTTCAGCCTTCGGGTCGTTGCAACATTAAATTGCAACATTTGGCACCCGAAACAAGGACCCCATAATTCGTCCAGCAAGGACAGGTGCGCACCTTCAGCCTTCAGCCTTCTCAACTTCTCAAGGTTTCTGTAAGTATGGGGTCTTCGCTTTCTCAGGGACAGAGAAAGCATGCAGATGAATTAGCTTATCTTCTTAAGAAATCTGAAATTTCTGTTTCACAGAAGGCTCTTTTTCAGCTGGTACGAGAAATTGCCTTAACTTGTTCATGGTATCCTGAAAAGGGCTCTTTAAAATTGTCAAATTGGGGAAAAAATGGCACAGTTTTGCATTCTGAGCTGAGAGCAGAGATAGAAATTTTGCATGCTTGGCATTTATGTCGGCATAAAGCAGCAATTATGATGGCTGGAAGCTGTGGGACCGAAGCACTACTTGGACTTGCGCAGCATCAGCATTCCGCCTTGGTATATTTGCCCAGCTGGTGGCGCAAAGCAGCCCTTGTCTCCTGTCGCTTGAGACTTGGAGCTGTAAATGGTGACTGGTCTGGGGAGCAGCCGGATTTTGCTCTCCACTGTGGATGCCAGATCGGCCCCCTGCAAGCTCTCATTTCTCAAGGAGCGCTCGCTGAAACAGCGTGGGAAACTTCAGCCACTTGGAGAGACGAGACCTTGCAGGGTACCGGTCTGGCATCCACGATGGAGAGCAAACCTGGCTGCTCCCCTGATCAGACGCCATTTACAGCTCCAAGTCCCAAGCGGCAGGAGACGAGGGCTGCTTTGCTCCACCGGCTGGGCAAATATACCAAGGTGGAATGCTGATGCCGTACAAAATGAAATAGAGAAAAAGACAGAATGAAAGAGAGAGAATGAGAGAGAGACAGAGAGAGAATCAGAGAGAGAGAATGAGAGAGAATCAGAATGAGATAATGAGAGACAGAAAGAATAAAAGAATATGAGAGAGAGAATGAGACAGAGAGAGCACCGCTTTTTTGGAAAAAGTGCAGGGAGCCCCGAAGGGGGATGTCTTGCATTAAATATCGATCCCCCACCTCAATTTCGTGAAGTTGGCGCAGCAGGCAGTGGTCCTTTTTGGCATGCCTTGTTTCTCTGGAATATTTCCCCACGCCGCTTCTGCCCGCCTCCTCCTCCTCCCTGAATCTCTGGGCTGATTACTCAGCCAGAGGGAAAACTCAAAGAGTGCTCCGCCGCCCACTTTGCCCGCCTCCCCGGGGAGATTGTCTAGGGGGCCGCTCTCTTCGCAGCTCTTGCTTGAAGCTGCCAGGCTCCGAAAGGGATGCACAGAGAATGAGAAAGAATCAGAGAGTGAGAGAGAGAATGAGAGAGAATCGGAATGAGAGCGAATGAAAGACAGAGAAAGAGAAAGAATCAGAATGAGAGAGAGAAAGAGAATGAAAGAGTGGGAGAGAAAGAGAAAGAATCAGAATGAGAGAGAGAAAGAGAATGAAAGAGTGGGAGAGAGAAAGGGGGAAACAGGAGGGAGAGAAAGAGAGAATGAGAGAAAGAGTGGGAGAGAGAATGAGGGGGTTAGTGGCTTGGGAAATTTCAGCCATTTGGAAAGATGAGATGCAGGGAGCCGGTCTGGCATCCACAATGGAGAGCAAAATCTGGCTGCTCCCCTGATCATACACCATTAACAGCTGAAAGCCATTTCTGTCATTGTGCCTTCAGGCCTGCCATGTTCTCTAGTGTGGAAACCTGGGAGGAGGGAACTGTATGGAGCATGGGTGATACACAGTCATAACAACATTCCTTTCGCAGAAAGTCAAGGCCATCTTGCCCTGCACCTGGGAGGCTGGAACTAGGAGGCCTGTCCAGTTGGGACTACGCTGTAATTGGACCATGTGATGGTCTTGTGGGTGTTGGGCAGGGACTTGAACTTTCTTTGGGTGGGGAAACTCAGAAAGCTTTCAGATTCAGCTTTCCCTAGATGTGCCAATATGACATGTCTAATAAAATGTGACTTTGAGGAAATCCAAGCCTCGGAGTTTTCTTTCGTTGGGGGTGTTACTTGAAACGCTGACATTCTGTTCTGTTCTGTTCTGTTCTGTTCTGTAAAGGGAAATAGAATTGAAAAAAATGAACAAACATTTCTATATGCCCAACTATGTACATGTAGTTCTGGACTTGTGACCGCAACTGAGCTCAACATTTCTGTTGTTAAGTGAAACATTTGTTAAGTGAGTTTTGCCCCATTTTACAACTTTCCTTGCCACGGTTGTTAAGTGAATCACACGTGACCTGGAACATTGCGACTGTCATAAATACAAGTCGGTTGCCAAGCGACTGAATTTTGATCATGTGACCATGAGGATTCTGCAATGATTGCAAGTGTGAAAAACAGTCATAAGTCTCTATTTTCAATTCCATCGTAACTTTGAATGATCACTGAATGAATTGTAAGTCTAGGACTATCTGAATATCCTTTTTTTTAAGGGATCATGTGACCATGAGGATTCTGCAATGATTGCAAGTGTGAAAAACAGTCATAAGTCTCTATTTTCAATTCCATCGTAACTTTGAATGATCACTGAATGAATTGTAAGTCTAGGACTATCTGAATATCCTTTTTTTTAAGGGATACTGTAGCCTCTATGCTCAATTTTAATTTTTGATGCTTCCTGTTGTTACCCAGGCCCAAGTAGGTAGTAGGAAACTTTGTCAGTGAAAAAAAACAAACTTTCTTCGAACATCTGAGAATTACTTCATTCCCAGAGTAATTCAACTAAAAACAAATTCCTCCCAACACAACTTCCTCAGTCCAATGCTTGCAGAGGGGGTGTGGCCAACGCCTCTGCGGGACGGTGATTCCCCGGGTCTCCGGAAGAACGCTGATATCCTAGCCGTTTTGCGGGTCTTTTTTGGACCATAACCATCCTGGAGAGACAGTGAAGAAGGGAGGCATGGATCAGCGTGAACAGGGAAGTGGCAAATTCCCTGGAGCGCCAATATTAGCCTCCGACTCAGCGACTGGGAAGAAAGCCATTAGAGCTGTCACAAATTGGGGTGGCCACACCACAAGAATGGAACAGGAGAGGTGATTGAATGGAGTGTTCTTACTGAAAAGCGACTTGCCAACGCATAGGTAAGAAGAATATTTATAAAACTTTAAAAAAAGCCTTCAATTGGAAATAAGCGACTAAATTGGCATACGGGAGTGAAAGTAGAAGGAAAGCAAAATAAAATGGAATTTTGTAAAGCCCTAAAAAAAAAACACTTTCCATCGGATCTTTAATTTGGTGTTTGAAGAGAACATTCAAAAAATCAGAAAATTGAAGAAAACATCATTTGCTAACAAAGAACGAAGACAGGAAATAATATATTTTGTGGATTGGCAAGAGGCATTTTGTTACAGAAGTAATTGTGAATTGGAAAGACATCTGCTGGAGGAATGAAAGTATCATTCAGATCAGTTTGGGAAAATTAGGAAGGAACATTGTTTCTACAGCTGGTATGAGACTAGCAGAAAAAAGAGGAGTGGAACTGATAAGGACCTAAATTGAAACAGTTTTTAAAACATACTGAAATTGGACTCTTCCAGAAGGTTTCGGAGTGGAATATCATCTGTACGCTGCTCCCATATAACACCCATCCTGTGCAGCCTGCACTGGTTGCCGGTAGCCTTCCGGGTGCACTTCAAGGTGTTAGTGACCACCTTTAAAGCGCTCCATGGCTTAGGACTGGGATATTTATGAGACCGCCTTCTGCCACCTATAGCTTCCCAACGTCCTGTGCGTTCCCACAGAGTGGGCCTTCTCAGGGTGCCGTCGACCAAACAATGTCGGCTGGCAGCCCCCAGGGGGAGAGCCTTCTCTGTGGCAGCACCGGCCCTTTGGAATGAGTTGCCTCCAGGTTTACGCCAACTTCCCGACCTCCGGACCTTCAAGCGGGAATTGAAGACGTTACTATTTCATCGGGCGGGACTAGCCTAGGTATATTTTAATGTGTATTTTAACTGTATTTTAAGAGGTTTTAAGTCGGTCTTTGACCGTTTTAGTTGATGGCCTTGTTAATATTTGTTTTTAAATTCTTTTAAATTTGCTATTTATCTGTTGTATTTTAACATGGCTGTACACCGCCCTGAGTCCTTCGGGAGAAGGGCGGTATAAAGGTTTAATTATAAATAAATAAATAAATAAATAAATAAATAAATAAATAAATAAATAAATAAATAAATAAAAGTAAAGGAGAAAAGAGATACATGGACTTGAATTTGAGTTAAGTTATAAATAAATTTAAAAAATGTTCTCTCCTTGTATTGAAAACATGGAAAACTGGGAGGAATTGTGGGAGATGCTTTTGATGATCCAAGAGTCTGTGAGACATATGGCTGGAAAAGAAATCAGTGAGGATAATACAGATGATCATACTGGGACTGATAACAGGGGTAAAATCTAAATTTTTTCCCTACTGGTTCTATGCGCGTGGCTTAATGGTGGGCGTGGCTGGTGGTCAGATGACTGGGTGGGCATGGCCAATAACAATAAATAATAAAAATAATAAAGTATAAAAAACAATAAGTACCAAAACCCAACTTTCACACTTTAAACACACACAACACAACACAACTCACACACAGACACACACACAATGCCACATACAGCTTTGTGATATTTTGTATGTTTGTATAGTTAGAGTGGAATACTACAGAAACACACCAAATCTCAGAAAGCTGCACAAGTATTTTATTTTATTATTTTATTTTATTTATATTTTTTAGATCAGGAGTCTCCAACCTTAGTAACTTTAGGTTTGTGGACTTCAATTCCCAGAGTTACTCAGCCAGCAAAGCCAGCCAGCATTAATTGCTCACTGAGGATATAGATTAGCTAAGCAACTGATTCTGTCTGGTGCTGAAAATGAAACTGCTTTTGGACTGGGAAAAAAGCCATACGTTCGATCAGTAATCAGGTAAGTGCCTTAGAATCTCTTAAAAGGAAGATTTCTACTTACTGTTTTTTTAAGGTTCTGCTGATGAGGAACTCAGGTGAGATCGCCAGAGGAGCCTTTAATTTTTTTTTTTTAAAGTTTAAAGGCTCTGCCGATCTCAGCTGAGGGGTGGGATCCTCAAAGGCTTTTTTTTACTTTTAAAGGCATGTTTTAGGTTGAAGAAAAACCTGCTTTTAAAAGTTAAAAGAAAAACACCTCTGCTGATGGTGTGGCTCAGCAGAGGCAGGGGGGGCGGGCCAGGGATTTTTGCTACCGGTCCTCCAAACCAGCAGCTGCCATTGGGATTAGCAGTGAAAAATGAAAGAGAAGGGGAGGAAATGGAGAAAAAGAAAATGGTTAGAAGTAGGAGAAAAATATTAAGAGGGAATCTGGGAGAGACTGAAAGAAAATGGTTAGAAGTAGGAGAAAAAATATAAGAGGTGGAAAGTTGTATCAATTGACTGTATCATATAGAATAGAATAGAATAGAATAGAATTTTTTATTGGCCAAGTGTGATTGGACACACAAGGAATTTGTCTTGGTGCATATGCTCTCAGTGTACATAAAAGAAAAGAGATACATGGACTTGAATTTGAGTTAAGTTATAAATAAATTTAAAAATGTTCTCTCCTTGTATTGAAAACATGGAAAACTGGGAGGAATTGTGGGAGATGCTTTTGATGATGTTTTTGATGTTAGCTGTCCATTTTAGATCTTGCGATATGATAGACCCTAGAAATGTAAAGGTTTCTACTGTTGATACTGTGTTGTCTAGTATTGTGAGAGGTGGAAGTATGGAAGGGTTTCTCCTAAAGTCTACCACCATTTCTACGGTTTTATAATTGAAATAAGATGAAGACAATGTTAAGATTTAAAATATAAGAGGTGGAAAGTTGTATCAATTGACTGTATCATATAGAATAGAATAGAATAGAATAGAATTTTTTATTGGCCAAGTGTGATTGGACACACAAGGAATTTGTCTTGGTGCATATGCTCTCAGTGTACATAAAAGAAAAGATACGTTCATCAAGGGACAACATTTACAACACAATTGATAGTCAATATATCAATATAAATCATAAGGATTGCCAGCAACAAAGTTACAGTCATACAGTCATAAGTGGAAAGAGATTGGTGATGGGAACGATGAGAAGATTAATAGTAGTGCAGATTTAGTAAATAGTTTGACAGTGTTGAGGGAATTATTTGTTTAGCAGAGTGATGGCCTTCGGGAAAAAACTGTTCTTGTGTCTTGTTCTTCTGATGTGCAGTGCTCTATAGGGTTGTTTTGAGGGTAGGAGTTGAAACAGTTTATGTCCTGGATGTGAGGGATCTGCAAATATTTTCACGGCCCTCTTCTTGATTCGTGCAGTATACA
>NC_080540.1:239855-304672 GCF_028640845.1 Ahaetulla prasina | reverse complement strand
GAGACACTGATTCTAAACTTCCTGGGGTACCAGAAGGCCAGATATTTTCCTTTTCCTTTCCGGGAGATGATATCTGACTATAGTTAGTTTTTATTAAAAATCACTAATCTGTCTTCTTGAACTCTCTGATTGGGGACTAGAAAATTCTTACCCAGAGAGACCACGTTCTGATGGTTTTCAAGCATGACTTCCGAATGCAGTGCTTTCTGGGCAGGATCCAGCTGAGACCATTCCTTCTCAGAGAAATACACAGCCACCTCCTCGAAGGACACAAGACTCTCCTTAACATGGAAAAAAGAACAGAACAGAAGGATTCGCATGATCTCTTCATAACATAACATAACATAACATAACATAACATAACATAACATAACATAATAACATAATAACAGAATTGGAAGGGACCTTGAAGGCCTTCTAGTTCAACCCCCTGCCAAGGCAGGAAACCCTACACCATTGCAGACAAATACCTATCCAACATTTTCTTAAAAATTTCCAGTGTGGGAGCATTCACAACGTCTGAAGGCAAGTTGTTCCACTTATTGTTCTGTCAGGAAATTTCTCCTTAGTTCTAAGTTGCTTCTCTCCTTGATTAGTTTTCACCCATTGCTTCTTGTTCTACCCTCAGGTGCTTTGGAGAACAGCCCGACTCCCTCTTCTTTGTGGCAACCCCTGAGATATTGGAACACTGCTATCATGTCTCCCCTAGTCCTTCTTTTCATTAAACTAGACATACCCAGTTCCTGCAACCGTTCTTCATATGTTTTATCCTCCAGTCCCGTAATCATCTTTGTTGCTCTTCTCTGCACTCTTTCTAGAGTCTCAACCTCTTTTTTACATCGTGGCGACCAAAACTGAATGCAATATTCCAAGTGTGGCCTTACCAAGCATTATAAAGTGGCACTAACACTTAGAATAGAATAGAATAGAATAGAATTTTTATTGGCCAAGTGTGATTGGACACACAAGGAATTTGTCTTGGTGCATATGCTCTCAGTGTACATAAAAGAAAAGATACGTTCATCAAGGTACAACATTTACAACACAATTGATGGTCAATATATCAATATAAATCATAAGGATTGCCAGCAACAAGTTATAGTCATACAGTCATAAGTGGAAAGAGATTGGTGATGGGAACTATGAAACGATTAATAGTAGTGCAGATTCAGTAAATAGTCTGACAGTGTTGAGGGAATTATTTGTTTAGCAGAGTGATGGCCTTCGGGAAAAAACTGTTCTTGTGTCTAGTTGTTCTGGTGTGCAGTGCTCTATAGCGTCGTTTCGAGGGTAGGAGTTGAAACAGTTTATGTCCAGGATGCGAGGGATCTGCAAATATTTTCACGGCCCTCTTCTTGATTAGTGCAGTATACAGGTCCTCAATGGAAGGCAAGTTGGTAGCAATTATTTTTTCTGCAGTTCTAATTATCCTCTGAAGTCTGTATTTTTCTTGTTGGGTTGCAGAACCAAACCAGACAGTTATAGAGGTGTAAATGACAGACTCAATAATTCCTCTATAGAATTGGATCAGCAGCTCCTTGGGCAGTTTGAGCTTACTGAGTTGGCAGAAAGAACATTCTTTGTTGTCCTTTTTAATGATGTTTTGATGTTAGCTGTCCATTTGAGATCTTGCGATATGATAGAACCCAGAAATTTGAAGGTTTCTACTGTTGATACTGTGTTGTCAAGTATTGTGAGAGGTGGAAGTATGGAAGGGTTTTCCTAAAGTCTACCACCATTTCTACGGTTTTGAGTGTGTTCAGTTCCAGATTGTTTTGGTTGCACCACAAGGCTAGTCGTTCGACCTCTCGTCTATATGCGGATTCGTCATTGTCTCGAATGAGACCAATCACTGTTGTGTCATCTGCGAACTTCAGTAGCTTAACAAATGGATCATTGGAGATGCAGTCATTGGTATACAGAGAGAAGAGAAGTGGGAGAGCACACAGCCTTGGGGCCTGTGCTAATTGTACAGGTATTTGATGTGATCTTGTAGCTTACTTCACCTGCTGCTTCCTGTTTGTTAGGAAGCTTGTGATCCACTTACAAGTCTGTTCCGGTACCTGTAGCTGGTTTAGCTTAGTTAGAAGAATGTCTGGAATGATGGTATTGAATGCTGAACTAAAGTCTACAAAAGGACCCTTGCATAGGTCTTTGGAGACTCAAGATGTTGTAGGATGTAGTGCAGAGCCATATTAACAGCATCATCTGTTGATCTATTTGCTCGGTATGCAAATTGCAAGGGGTCTAAGAGCGGATTCGTGATGGTTTTCAGGTAGGAAAGCACTAGCCTTTCAAAGGTTTTCATGACTACAGATGTTAGAGCAACTGGTCTGTAGTCATTCAGTTCCCTGATGGTGGGCTTCTTCGGCACTGGGATGATGGTAGAGCGTTTGAAGCAAGAAGGAACATAGCACATCTCTAGTGATTTATTGAAAATATGGGTGAAGATGGGGGCCAATTGGTCAGCACAGACTTTTAAGCAAGAAGGAGTTATCTTGTCTGGGCCTGGAGCTTTTCCTGGCTTTTGTCTGTGAAATAGGTCCTGCACTTCCTTTTCTGTGATCACTAGGGGTTGTGAACCCAATGAAATGGGGTCAGTTGTAGGAGGCTTGGCTGTTGTTGGTGTGTCTGAGATGGGGGTTATAGTCATACAGTCATAAATGGAAAGAGATTGGTGATGGGAACTATGAGAAGATTAATAGTAGTGCAGATTCAGTAAATAGTTTGACAGTGTTGATGGAATTATTTGTTTAGCAGAGTGATGGCCTTCGGGAAAAAACTGTTCTTGTGTCTAGTTGTTCTGGTGTGCAGTGCTCTATAGCGTCGTTTTGAGGGTAGGAGTTGAAACAGTTTATGTCCAGGATGCGAGGGGTCTGTAAATATTTTCACGGCCCTCTTCTTGATTCGTGAAGTATACAGGTCCTCAATGGAAGGCAGGTTGGTAGCAATTATTTTTTCTGCAGTTCTAATGATCTTCTGAAGTCTGTGTTTTTCTTGTTGGGTTGCAGAACCGAACCAGACAGTTATAGAGGTGCAAATGACAGACTCAATAATTCCTCTGTAGAACTGAATCAGCAGCTCCTTGGGCAGTTTGAGCTTACTGAGTTGGCGCAGAAAGAACATTCTTTGTTGTCCTTTTTTAATGATGTTTTTGATGTTAGCTGTCCATTTGAGATCTTGCGATATTTATTTATTTATTTTTATTTGATTTTATTTGATTTTTATATCGCCCTTCTCCCGAAGGACTCAGGGCGGTGTACAGGCATAATAAAACCAACAAAACAATATACAGGTTAAAATACGATTTAAAAAACTTATTTAAATTAGCCTGGTGATTAAAATTTACCATACTAAAACCCCGTTTAAAAATTAATAAATTTAACATTAAAATCCCAATTTAAGCCAGCCCCGCGCGGATAAAAAGATGTGTCTTCAGTTCGCGACGAAATGTCCGAAGGTCAGGTATTTGGCGTAAACCCGGGGGAAGCTCGTTCCAGAGTGTGGGAGCCCCCACAGAGAAGGCCCTTCCCCTGCGGGCCGCCAGCCGGCATTGTTTGGCGGACGGCACCCTGAGAAGTCCCTCTCTATGGGAGCGTACGGGTCGGTGGGAGGCGTGTGGTAACAGCAGGTGGTCCCGTAAGTACCCAGGTCCTAAGCCATGGAGCGCTTTAAAGGTCGTAACCAACACTTTTAAGTGCACCCGAAAGGCCACAGGCAGCCAGTGCAGTCTGCGCAGGAGCGGTGTTACATGGGAGCTACGTAGCTCCTCTATGACCAGCGTAGCTGCATTCTGGACTAACTGAAGCCTCCGAGTGCAATTCAAGGGGCCCATGTAGAGCATTACAGTAATCCAAGCAAGAGGTAGCAGGCGCATGAGTGACTGTGCATAAGGCATCCCGATCAAGGAAGGCGCAACTGCGAACCAGGCGAACCTGGTGGAAGGCCCTCCTGGAGACGGCCGTCAAATGGTCTTCAAAGCGACAGCCGATCATCCAGGAGGACACCTAAGTTATGCACCCTATCCTTTGGGGCCAATAACTCGCCTCCAACAGCCAGCTGCAGCTGCAGCTGACTGAATCGGGGTGCCGGCATCCACAGCCACTCCGTCTTGGAGGATTAAGTTTGAGCCTGTTTCTCCCCATCCAGACCCACAGCTTCCAAACACCGGGACAGCACTTCAACAACTTCATTGGGGTGGCCGGGGTGGAAAAATACAGCTGGGTGTTGTCAGCGTACTGCTGGTATCTCACCCGAAACCACTGATGATCTCACCCAACGGCTTCATGTAGATGTTGAACAGCAGGCGAGAGAATCGACCCCTGTGGGACCCACAAGTGAGGCCCCTCGCGACCTCTGCCCCCTGTCAACACCGCTCTGCGATCGGTCGGAGAGATAGGAGGAGAACCACCGATATCGGTGCCTCCACTCCCAATCCCCCAACCGGCGCAGCAGGATACCATGGTCGATGGTATCGAGCGCTGAGAGGTCTAATAGGACCAGGGCAGAGGAATATCCCTGTCCCTGGCCCTCCAGAGATCATCCACCAATGCGACCAAAGCTGTCTCCGTGCTGTATCCGAGTCGGAAGCGGACTGGAACGGGTCTAGATAGACATCTTCATCCAGGTATTGGAGTAGCTGTCGCACGGCACTCTACAACCTTTGCAACAAAGCGAGGTTGGAGACTGGACGATAATTACCCAAAATAGCTGGGTCCAAAGAGGGCTTCTTAAGGAGGGTCTCCACCGCCTCTTTCAAGGCGGCAGGAAAACCCTTCCACCAAAGCGTTGATAATCCTCTGGAGCCAGCCTCGTGTCACCGCCTGAGTGGCCAGTACCAGCCAGGAAGGGCACGGGTCCAGTAAACATGTCGTGCCGTGAAGCCTCCCCAACAGCCTGTCCACGTCCTCAGGAGCCACAGGGTCAAACTCATCCCAAATGTGCTCAACAAGACGTGCCTCCTCTCCCTCGCTTGGATCATCCCAAATTCGGTCCAGACCGTCCCTCAGCTGAGCGATTTTATCGTATAGATAACCACTAAACTCCTCGGCTCGTCCCTGCAAAGGGTCATCCCGCACCTCCTGATGTAGGAGAGAGCAGGTCACCCGAAACAGGGTGGCCGGGCGGTTATCTGCCGACGCAATGAGGGTGGAGGCGTAGGAGCGCCTCGCTTCCCTCATTGCCACTAGGTAGGTCCTAGAATAGGTCCTAACTAGTGTTCGATCAGCTTCGGAACGACTGGACCTCCAGGTGCTCTCTAGGCGTCTTCTCTGGCGTTTCATCTCCCTCAGCCCCTCGGAGAACCAAGGGGCCGGACGAGATCTACGCCGGGTCAGAGGCCGCAAAGGCGCGACACAGTCCAGGGCCCCGGCCGCGGCCTGCTCCCAGGCCACGACCAGTTCCTCAGTCGTGCCGTGGGCCAGATCCTCAGGGAATGGCCCAAGCTCCGTCTGGAACCTCTCAGGGTCCATCAGGCACCTGGGACGGAACCACCGTATAGGTTCCGTCTCCCTGCGGTGGTGAATGGCGGTTCGGAAGTCCAGGCGAAGGAGAAAATGATCCGACCATGACATTGGTTCTGTTACTAAATCATCTAATACCAGATCATTTAACCACTGTCCAGAGATATAAATCAGATCCAGCGTGCCTCCCCCTGTGTGCGTAGGGCCATAATTTACTTGAATCAGGTCCAAGGCCGTCATGGAAGCCTGGAACTCCCGAGCTGCCGTCGATGACGGGCCAACTGATGGCAAGTTGAAATCCCCCATGACTATAAGTCTGGGGTCTCCAGCAGCCAGTACCTCCAACAGCTCGGGCAGGGCTGTGGTCACGCAGCAAGGAGCCAGGTACGCGATCACCAAGCCCAACTGATTCCTATAGCCCCACCGCACACAGAGGGATTCACAGCCGGCAATCTGAGGAACAGTGGTCTCCCTCAGCTCTAGATCTTCCTTAATAACAACCGCCACCCCCCCCACCCCTACCTTGGACCCTTGGCTGATGAAATGCTCGGAAACCTGGAGGGCACATCTCAACAAGGGGGACCCCCCCCTCAGGGCCCAACCAGGTCTGAGTAATGCCCATGAGGTCCGCGGACCCCCCCTGAATAAGATCACAGATCAGGGGGGCCTTATTAACCACGGACCGGGCATTACATAACATCAGCCGAAGATCCAAGCTCTGAGGATCATGGCCACCCGAGGAACGGGTAGGGATTGAGGGGCCGGAGCACGTGATCGCTCTCAGACATCGAGCACGTGCTCCCACAACTCGATACGGCCCCTCCCCCCCGCCATATCTGCCTCTCCCACTAACCGTACAGATCGAACAACCCTCTAAACCTGGAACGTCCTCCCCCCCTGCCTTCAGACAAGATGGAGTAATGTCGCGAACTAGCACTGGGGCTGGATCCCTCCCCAACGGGTTCTCCCCCCCACCCATCAAATCCCTCCCCCCCTTAAAAAACCCTTATTTAAAAAACTATTTAAAAAAACCCACAAATTCTTCTTGGCCGCATGCCACCTCTCTGGGTCCCAAGACCCTTCGTTAAGGTAAGCCCTCGATAGCTTGGAGTGCCATTCCTGCGAGGCGGGGGAACCTCGCAGTCGTAGTAGTTCGGCAAATGAATATCTCATGGAGAAGTCGTCCATACAATTGCGGATATGATAGAACCTAAAAATTTGAAGGTTTCTACTGTTGATACTGTGTTGTCTAGTATTGTGAGAGGTGGAAGTATGGAAGGGTTTCTCCTAAAGTCTACCACCATTTCTATGGTTTTGAGTGTGTTCAGTTCCAGATTGTGTTGTAAATGTTGTACCTTGATGAACGTATCTTTTCTTTTATGTACACTGAGAGCATATGCACCAAGACAAATTCCTTGTGTGTCCAATCACACTTGGCCAATAAAAATTCTATTCTATTCTATTCTATTCTATTCTATTCTATTCTATTCTATTCTATTCTATTCTATTCTATTCTATTCTATTCTATTGTTTTGGTTGCACCACAAGGCTAGTCGTTCGACTTCTCGTCTATATGCGGATTCGTCATTGTCTCGAATGAGACCAATCACTGTTGTGTCATCTGTGAACTTCAGTAGCTTAACAGATGGATCATTGGAGATGCAGTCATTGGTATACAGAGAGAAGTGGGGAGAGCACACAGCCTTGGGGGGGCCCTGTGCTAATTGTACAGGTATTTGATGTGATCTTGCTTAGCTTCACCTGCTGCTTCCTGTTTGTTAGGAAGCTTGTGATTCACTTACAAGTCTGTTCCGGTACCTGTAGCTGGTTTAGCTTAGTTAGAAGAATGCCTGGAATGATGGTATTGAATGCTGAACCAAAGTCTATAAAAAGGACCCTTGCATAGGTCTTTGGAGACACAAGATGTTGTAGGATGTAGTGCAGAGCCATATTAACAGCAGCATCTGTTGATCTATTTGCTCGGTATGCAAATTGCAAGGGGTCTAACAGCGGATCTGTGATAGTTTTCAAGTAGGACAGCACTAGCCTTTCAAAGGTTTTCATGACTACAGATGTTAAAGCAACTGGTCTGTAGTCATTCAGTTCCTTGATGGTGGGCTTCTTCGGCACTGGGATGATGGTAGAGCGTTTGAAGCAAGAAGGAACATAGCACATCTCTAGTGATTTATTGAAAATATGGGTGAAGATGGGGGCCAATTGGTCAGCACAGACTTTTAAGCAAGAAGGAGTTGTCTTGTCTGGGCCTGGAGCTTTTCCTGGCTTTTGTCTGTGAAATAGGTCCTGCACTTCCTTTTCTGTGATCACTAGAGTTTGTGAACCCAATGAAATGGGGTCAGTTGTAGGAGGCTTGGCTGTTGTTGGTGTGTCTGAGATGGGGGTTGTGGAGATAGGTGGCTGTAGTTTCCTTTCAAACCTGCAGTAAAACTCATTCAGGTCATCTGCCAGTTGTTGATTACCTTCAGCCTGGGAAGGAGGTTTGCCATAGCTGGTGATATTTTTAAGAGTTTTCCACATGTTTGCTGGTTCATTTGCTGAAAACTGATTCTTTAGCTTTTCAGAGTTGCTTCTTTTTGCTGCTCTGATCTCCCTTGTTAGTGCATTTCTGGCTTGATTGTACAGCATTTTATCACCTTTTCTGTAGGCTTCCTCTTTGGAATGTTGTAGCTGCTTAAGTTTAGGTGTGAACCAAGGTTTGTTGTTACTGTATATTCGCAAGTTCCTTGTAGGTACACATAGGTCTTCACAGACGCTGACATATGATGTTACAGTATCTGTGAGTTCATCCAGGTCTGCAGAGGTATTTTTAAAAATATTCCAATCAGTGCAGTCAAAACATGCCTGTAGCTTTAATTTTGATTCCTCCGTCCAGATCTTCACTGATTTAATTATTGGTTTTGTGGCTTTAAGTCTTTGCCTGTAAGCAGGTACAAGGTGAATCATGCAATGATCAGAGTGTCCTACAGCTGCACGTGGTAAAGACCGATAAGCATCTTTTAGTGTTGTGTAGCAATGGTCTAGAGTATTCTTGCCTCTTGTGGGACAATTGACATGCTGAAAGTATTTTGGTAGCTCTTCCCTTAAGTTTGCCTTGTTTAGATCTCCCAAAACAATGGCCAGTGAATCAGGGTGTTTGGCTTCAGCCTCCATGATTTGGTCAGCTAGAGTTCGTAATGCCTTGTTTACACAGGCTTGTGGTGGGACATAAACAGCAATTAGAACAAATGAGGAAAATTCACGAGGCGAATAGTAAGGTTTGCAGTTGATAATTAAAGTCTCTAAATTGTTGTCACAGAATTTGTAAATTATTTTAAAATCTTGACACCAGTTTCTGTTAATATATAGGCATAAGCCTCCTTCTATCTTTTTACCAGATGTTTCTGGAATCCTGTCTGATCGTTCAATCTGAAACCCTGGAATGTTTAGGCTGCTATTTTCAATTGATTCATTTAACCAGGTTTCAGAGAAGCATAGGACTGCTGAATTGCGAAAATCAGAATAGTATTTGTTTAAGAGGAGTATTTCATCCATCTTATTTGCAAGTGAGCGTATATTTGTTAGGAAAATTGAAGGCAGAGGAGTTTTAATGTGATTTCTTAGCCTGATTAAGATCCCAGATCGTTTACCTCTCTTCTTTCTCTTCCGTTGTTTGGTTTTTTTAGTAGTCCATGGCTCCGTGGGAATTGCCTCCTCCTGTGTTAGAATCTCCTCCGTGTTTGAAAAGACAGGCAGGGATGAGATCAAAGAAAGCTGCTCCTTAAAGAAATGCTCCTTAATTTTTAGCAGATGGTCTCGTGAGTAGGAAATTCATAGTGACTCACAGAGAACAATTAGAAATAAAAAAACAATTAGAGAGCATTTCACCGAGGCAGCCTTCGTCGGCGCCATCTTGGGAAGTAAAAAATACTTCACGTGATCTTGATTTTATCCGTTTATGCAGCCCAGAACTGTATTTGCTTTAAAAATCATCAATGATTTAGACAAGGGGGTTGAAGGGGAATTCATCAAATTTGCAGACAAGACCAAATTGGCAGGAATACCAACACTCCCGGAGATAGGCTTGAGATATAGAAGAACTGACAGATTGGCACCAAAATGAAATTCAATGGTGAGAAATGTAATGTGCTATATTTAGGAAAGAAAAACCAAATCCACTGGCATAGAATAGGTGATACCTGGCTCAAAAGTAGTAAATGGAACAGGGATCTTGGAGTCCTAGTGGACAATCGCTTAAACATGAGCCAGCAGTGTGCTACAGTTGCCAAAAAACACCCAACAGAACCATAGGCTGCATCAAGAGAGGGATAGAATCAAGATCACATGAAGTGTTAGTACTACTTTATAATGCCTTGGTAAGGCCACACTTAGGAACTTTGCATCCAGTATTGGTTGCCATGATGTAAAAAAGATCCTGAGATTCTAGAAAGAGAGCAGAGAAGAGCAACCAAGATAATGAGGGGACAGGAGGCTAAAAAATACGATGAACGGTTGCAGGAACTGGGCATGGCTACTCTAGTGAAGAGAAGGACCAGGGGAGACACAATAGCAGCGTCCCAATATTTGAGGGGCTGCCACAGAGAGGAGGTGGTCAAGCTATTTTCCAAAGCACCTGAAGGCCAAACAAGGAATAATGGATGGAAACTGAACAAGGAGAGGTTCAACCTGGAAATAAGGAGACCTTTTTTGACAGTGAGAGCAATCAACCAATGGAAGAGAAGTTTCCTTCAGAAGTTGTGGGAGTTTCATCACTGGGAGCTTTCAAGAAGAGACTAGACTGCCAACTGTCAGAAATGGTGTAGGGTGGTTGGACTAGATGACCTACAAGGTCCCTTCCAACTGTTAATCTGTACTTTATGAGGTTGAATTAATTACAAAAAGAAAGGTGATCCAGCAGTTTCTGCCACTGTGAAACGTTTATTCCTAATTGCTGAAGAACTTTAAAAGTGCTTCTTGTAAAGGCAAAGTTGGAGGAGCACCTAGCAGAACAAGATAACCAGAGGAAGCTGTGTTGACTGACAGAAACTTCCACCTGCTACTCTGCTGTCCATGTTGTGTAAGGACACAAAAATAATCCAGTCCAAACAAGGGGGGAAATAGAAGGAGAGAGCACTCTGCACACCCACTTCACTTCCTGAAGGGAGAATAGAAATCGAATAACTTTTCCCTTTCTTACTTGATTTAGGGGTTCAACCGCTGTTTGATCGCCATCATAAAAATCAGAAAATTTCATTCTTTGTTTCTCTGTAAGGAATAAATAATTTCAAAATAAATAATTATTTTATTTATTTATTTTAGACAATATAAATGCTGCCTATCTGCACATGGCAACTCAAGGCAGCTTACAAAAACCCATATTAAAATAATAAAACTAATAAAAGGAGAATTATACAATACGTTAAAATAATAAAATCACTCCCACCCCCTGTACTGGCGACAGCACCACACAGGAGCCATTTAATGGGCTCCATCCCGTTCTGGGTTCCCCAGGCCCGCTGGCCTTCAACGCCTTCCAGAAGAGTGCTAGATTGGGGGCCATTCTAATCTCTCGGGGGATGATGTTCCAGAGAGGGAGCCCCCACGGAGAAGGCCCTTCTTCTGGGTCTCAACAGGTGTGTCTTTCTAGGAGATGGGACTCATAACATTCCCTGCCTCCCCACTCTGGTGGGTTGGGCAGATGTAACCAGTAAGAGATGGTCCTTCAGATAACCTGGTCCCAAGCCATGAAGGGCTTTAAAGGTGACAACCAGCACCTTGAATTGCACCCGGAAGCAAATTGGCAGCCAATGCAACTCCTACAGGAGATACTTCTGCACACAGGGGTCTGCACAAAGCCATACTGGCCACTGACTTTTGCACCAACTGGAGCTTCCGTAGAGCGTGTTGCAATCGTCAAGAATGGAAGTGACTAGGGCATGAGTGACTGTGAGTAGGGATTGTCAGCCCAGGAAGGGGTGCAACTGGTGCACAACCCGTAGTTGCGCAAAGGCCCTCCTGGACACGACCGCCACTTGCTCTTCAAGCAGGAGTCGTGAGTCTAGGAGAAAACCCAATTACACACAGGGTCTGTTTGGGTAGTGCCACCCCATCCAAGACCAGAGGTGGCAATTCTCCTTAAACCCCAAACCCAGAGCCACTCGGTCTTGCCAGGGTTTAGTTTCAACCCGTTGCTCCCCATCCAGCTCCTAACAGCCTCCAGGCACTGCAAGAGGGAGGACACAGCATCATTTAACCCACCATGAGCCGAGACATACAGCAAGATATCTCAGTCCATGCTGGCAGATGAACTTACAAAACAGTTTCATATAAATATTGAAGAGGAGCGGAGAGAATACTGAGCCCTGCGGAACCCCGCAAAGCAGTGGACGAGGGCTGGATATCTCCCCTCCTATCAACACTGACTGAGAGCGGCTGCAAAGGAAGGAAGTGGGCCAGAATAGCACAAGGCCTCCCACTCCCATCCTGTTGTGACCCAGGTTCCTGGACCCGGACTCCTGGACTCGGATGATTCAGAAAGTGAGGGAGAAGACCTGGCAAGCCCTGTTTCTCTTGAGCCCTTTCCCTCCCTGGCACCCACTCAAAGGGAGGAGGAGGGGCCGGCAAGACCTGATTCCCTGGAGCCTTCTTCTGATTTGGCAATGCCCCAAGAACAGTTTTGGAGTGATGCAAGGCTGTGCAGGCGTGATCGGCATGCGCAGCAGAAGGAGTGTTGGGGGAAAGCCAAGTCATAATTGCCATGCAGTGACATCTGCAGAGACTATAAATAGGAGGCGGGACTTCCTGGTTTTTTGTCTTGGACAAAGCAATGAATTGGCACGGGCTAACTGTCTCAATGGAGGGAAGAATATATTCGTGAGTAATTCTGGCCTTATCTATAATTTCCTCGTTATCTCCAGAAACTTGGCAGGCCCGTGGGTAGACGTGGCCAGGACATGTATCTATGTAAATAAAAGGAGAAAAGAAGGCCTCTGACTGACTCTTTGCTGGGAGTATTGGGGGGAGGGAAACAGAACATTTTGTCCAAGACCTGACTAAAACATCTTCCACCAAAGATGGACCAGCAGCAGGTACAGCAGCAGTTACAGCAGCTACAAGCGGCTAATCAACAGCTCCAGCAAGTGGCTCACTTGGCAGGCCAACTTGCTGCCCCGAATGTGCCTGTAGCCCCCGCCCGTCCTCCCACTCCTCCTCCTCGTCGCAAGTGCCCGATAACCGTGCCGGATAAGTTTTCTGGGCAGCCTGAGATGTTCCCGACCTTCTTGGGACAGTGCCAGCTCTACATGGCTATGCGGCCAGAGGATTTCCCAGACGACCGGGCTAAGGTGGCCTTCGTGATTAACCTTCTTTCTGGCTCGGCTGCTCGATGGGCCACGCCCCTCTTGCTCCAGGACAGCCCCCTGCTGGCGGACCAACAGCGTTTTTGGCAGCACCTGCGCACCATGTACGAGGACCCCGTTCGAATGCTGACAGCAACCAGGCGCCTTAAGGAACTCCGTCAAGGGAAACACCCCCTGCAGGAGTACATCGCCGAATTTCATCTTTTGTGCCAGGACTCTGACTGGAATGATGCAGCGCTGGTGGACGCATTCCAGGAGGGACTCTCAGAGGAATGGCAAGATGAGCTGGCCCGCGTGGAGGCGCCGCGGACCCTCGACAACTTGGTGCCCCTTTGTCTCTGCCTCGATGCCAGTCTGCAATGGCGACCGTCCCGTCGCACCCCAGGACCCTCGACATCTGCACCCACTTCCTGCACCACCAGCACCCGGGTCGCCCCCGTTTTGTAACCGCTGCGGAAGAGCCCATGGAGTTGGGAGTGGCCAGACCTCGCCTGACAGCCCAGGAGCGGAACCGGGCGCCAAGGGGATTGTGCCTGTACTGTGGAGAGCCGCCGCGCTTCTTGCCCCAGAAAGCGTGGGGCACGCGCCGGTCCCGAATCACAGCGTGACCAATCGGAAATGGGCAGGCCCGACCTGAAACCCTAGGTCGGGCACGTACTAAGCCCCACTGGGCGTTGCGGTAGACTCTGGGCCCCTCGGCATCTGATTCTGGACACACGGATATGGTTGGGGAACCAGTCGGACGGGCTCCAGGCGCATGCGCTGGTGGACTCAGGGCCACAACAAACTTTATGGACCAGGCCTTTGTGACCCAGTTTGCGGTCCCGTGGTTCCGTGGACCCTCCGATGCGGGTAGAGACAATTGATGGGCGAGAACTGGTGTCCGGCCCCATTAAATTGCCACCAGCCTTTGCGCCTGGCTATTGGGGACCATGAGGAGGCGATCCAGTTTTATGTCACGGCGGACCTTCATTTTCCCTTGGTCCTTGGGTTGGCCTGGCTTCGGACCCACGATCCTCAGGTGGCCTGGTCGCGAACGCCATCTCTTTCCCGAGTCTGCAGTGCGTCGATCACATCCGCCACACCTGTGCCGGCCAGAACGTCCCCACCGCTGCCATCACCTTGCCTCCTGAGCTGACGGACTTCGCCGACGTGTTCAGCGAGAAGGAGGCGGACCGACTACCCCGCATCGGCCCTCGATTGCCCGTGGACCTTCTGCCCAACGCACCACTGCCTGTGGGACGCCTGTATTCCAGCCCGAGTTGGCGCCTCAGGGACTTCCTGGACAAAAATCTGGCCCGAGGGTTCATCCGGCCTTCAAAGTCCCCTCTCTCGGCCCCGGTCCTCTTCGTGAAGAAGAAGACAGGGGACTTGCGCCTATGCTGTGATTACCGCCGGCTAAACGCCATTACAGTACGGAATCGCTACCCCCTGCCGCTCATCCCGGAGCTGCTGGAGAGGTTGCGGGAGGCCATGATCTTCACCAAGCTCGATCTCCGGAGGGCCTACAACCTGGTGCGGATGCGAGAAAGAGACCAATGGAAGACGGCATTCGGCACCCGATACGGACACTACGAATACACTGTCATGCCATTTGGGTTGACCAACGCTCCCGCCGTTTTCCAGCACTTCATGAACGACGTGTTCCGAGACATGTTGGATCGGTTCATGGTTATCTACCTGAACGACATCCTGATTTACTCCCAGTCCAGGGAAAGCCACCTTCGACACGTCGGTCTGGTTCTGCAACGCTTGCGGGAGCAACAACTCAATGCAAAGCTGGAGAAATGCGTCTTCTTCCGGACTTCCATAGAATTCCTCGGGCATATCATCTCGCCCGAGGGCATAATATGGACCCATGTAAAGTAGAAGCTTTGTGTAGCTGAACCCTCGTCGGGTGAAGGATGTTCAGCGCCTGCTGACCGCCAACTACTACGGACCTTCATCCGGGCTTTGCCACACTGGCAGCTCCACTTACCCAGCTCCTCAGGAAGAAGGTTGCGTTCGGTGGGGTCCCCAGCAAGAAGCATTCACAGCCCTCAAGAAAGCCTTCGTCACGGAACCCGTCCTGAGCCATCCCGACCCGCTCCGGCCTTTTGTGGTGGAAACAGAGTCCAATGTGGCTCTGGGAGGCGGTGCTGCTACAGGCTCCGGCGAATGGCGGCACACTTTTCCCTCTTACTCCCAGAAACTCAATCCTTCCGGCGCACACTATCTGGGAAAAGAGTTGCTGGCTATCAAGGCTGCATTCGAGGCTTGGCGACACCATCTGGAGGGCCCGACATCAGGTGGAGGTCGAGCGGACCATCGGAATCTCGAGCACCTCACCACAGCTCGGAAGTTGAACCAGCGGCAGATCCGGTGGTCGTTGTTTTGCCGGTTCAACGCGTGACCTACATTCCCAGCGGTCACCGGAGGCGGATGCCCTGTCCCATAAGCCAGAGTACCTCTCGCCAAGACCCTTCCTCCACGGACAGTGCTGCGGCGAAGCCTTGGCCGCAGCACGGGAACCAGTGGACTTGCGGGCCCAGGTGCGAGGCGCAGCGCCAGGACGCCTGGTCGCAGCAAAGGAGGCGGAGGTGGGCCCCGTCTCCTTGGACCTTGGAGGAGGACTTACTCAAGTTTGGGCGATATATGTGCCCACAGGACCACTCCGAGCCCTCGTCATGACCCAGTGCCACGACAACCCTGCAGCAGGACATTTCGGGTTCTTCAAGACCCTCCACCTGGTGACACGGACCTTTTGGTGGCCCCGAGTGTGGCATGATGTACATGCCTACGTGACATCCTGCTGTACCATGCCGGCAAGCCAAGACGCCACGGGGCCCCTCCGGGCTCCTCCAGCCCTTGCCGACACCCGACAGACCCTGGGGCGATCTCCATGGACTTCCTGACAGACCTGCCGCCGTCCTCTGGGTTCACCAGTGCTGGTGGTGGTGGACATGCTCACCAAGATGGCACACTTCATCCCATGCCGCGGACTGCCCACAGCCGCAAAAGCAGCCCGTCTCTTTCTGCAGCACATCTTCCGCCTCCATGGTCTACCGGACAGGGTGGTTTCGGACCGTGGAGTTCAGTTCACAGCTCGCTTCTGGAAGAGCCTGATGGCTGGAGGTGCAGGTGTCTGTCGTCATCGCACCATCCGGACACGAGTACAGAGAAGGTCATCGGTATCCTGGAACAGTATCTGTTGCTTCATCAACCAGCAACAGGACAACTGGGCCGATTACCTGTCCCTGGCGGAGTTTGCTTTTAACAACTCTCAGCACACTCTACTCAGATGACCCCGTTTGCCAATGGGGTACCATCCGCTCTTCCTCTGGCACCACCGGATTCTCCTGTTCCTGAACGCAGACCTTCCTGACGGAATTGCATGCGGTCCAACAGTTGGTCCAGCAGCTGGATCGGGCAAAGGAGGACTACAACGTCCGCCAACCATCCGGCGGCAACGCCTGCTGGCAGTTGGAGACCGGGTGGCTTCCACCAAACACCTCCCATCCGACCGCCGTAAAAAGTTGGACCAGCGACCATCGCTCCTGTTGAGGCAGTCATCAACCCGGTAGCCTACCGACTGACCTGCCACGATCCATGCGGATCCACCTCTTTCACCGGTCCCTTCTGGTTCCTGAGGCCACACCGAGTCCCCTTCGGTGCCCAAAGCACCCACTGTCCGAGGACGGGTTGGAGGAATGTCCACAGCGTACGAGACTCCCTGGCTGAAGGTCGCCCAATATTTGATCGCGTGGAAGGGATAGGACTGATTTCTCCTGGGTAGATGCCTCAACGTTCATGCCCTGACCTGGTGCAGGCCTTCCATGAGCAGAACCCAGCCCGACCGCATCCCGATCCAGCCCGGGGAAGGGCCCTGCGATGAAGGATAGTGTTGTGACCCAGGTTCCTGGACCCAGACTCCTGGACTCGATGATTCAGAAAGTGAGGAGAAGACCTGGCAAGCCCTGTTTCTCTTGAGCCCTTTCCTCCTGGCACCCACTCAAAGGGAGGAGGAGGCCGGCAAGACCTGATTCCTGAGCCTTCTTCTGATTTGGCAACGCCAAGAACAGTTTTGAGTGATGGAAGGATCCGCAGCAGAAGAGTGTTGGGGAAAGCCAAGTCATAATTGTCATGCAGTGACATCTGCAGAGACTATAAATAGGAGGCGGACTTCCTGGTTTTTGTCTTGGACAAAGCAATATAATTGGCACCTCAATGGAGGGAAGAATATATTCGTGAGTAATTCTGGCCTTATCTATAATTCATTCTCCAGAAACTTGGCAGGCCCGTGGGTAGACGTGGCCAGGACATTTTCTATGTAAATAAAAGGAGAAAAGAGGCCTCTGACTGACTCTTTGCTGGGAGTATTGGGGAGGAAACAGAACATCACCGCCCAGGAGAATACCATGGTCGATGGTATCAATGCCAGAGGTCAAGTATGGCTCTGCCAGAGATCACCAAAGCACAACCAATGCTGATTCTGTCCCAAATTCAGGCCTGAATCTTGACTGATGAGTCACCTGTCAATGACTAATTCAGCCAACAGTACACACTAGATATAAACAAACATAAAATAAAAACCACCTCTGGAGCTGCTGCACAACCACCTTCTCAACCACCTTCCCCAAAAAGGGAAGATTGGAGACAGGTTGGAAATTATTCCACAGGGTGGAATCCAGCGATGGCTTGTTAAGAAGAGGGTGGACCAGAGCCTCTTTCAAGTGCTGGTGAACTGCCCCCTCCTGTAGGGAAGCCTTAATGACCGCCAGCATCCATCCACCTGTCACCTCCCAGGAAGCTTTCACAAGCCAGGCGGGACATGGGTCTAAAACGCAGGTGCTTGCATGCATCCTCCCTAGGATCCTGTCTACTTCCTCAGGAGCAACAGGGCCAAACCGTTCCCAGATAATAAAGCAAGAACCTGCCTCAGGGGCTTCCATCGGACGAGGAACTATGCCAGAATCCACCTGGGAATGAAGTCAAGCAATTTTATCTTTCAAAAAATGCACCAATTCCTCGGCAGGCCCCTTCAGGTGGAGCACAATCTCCCCCTTCCCCAGGAGGAGGAGGCTCACCTAAAGAGGGTCCCTGGGCGATTATCTGAAGATGCAATTTGTCTGGAGAACTATAAATAGGGAGAGGCATTGTATAGAAGAGAAGAGAGGGCGAAGGTAAGACAGATGGGTAATCATAGGATCTTCAATTACCTCCTGAGGTGTCCTGACTTTTATCCTCCCAAGGGATCCTCCTAAAAAATAGCTCCTGAGGGGAGTTTGATGGGTTCCTCTTTCCCTCAGGATCTCTGATCTCCACAGAGCAGCACTTTCAATAGGAGGAAGGAAGAAAGAAGCAGAATTAAAATATCACGAAAGTGGATTCCTATATGAACACAACCTCAAAGCCCCAATATCCATCAGTGTTTGAGTGAAAACAATGGAACAATGTCCTACAAGAATAGGTGGGAGCCGCCACCTATTATGAATGTCAGAGGTTTGGGAAGGAGGGATATTCAAACACATTCTCTGTTGTCTTTGAGCCCCTAAAGTATCTCACCTATCTCACCTGTCTTTCTGCCCTCCCTGGCTCAAGAGGAAGCCTTCCACCAGAGCCACCGCCTGGGAGCTAGTCTCTGCTCACTCCACCCAGTTCTCCATCTCTGGGGCAGAAGAGCCAGGAACTGCTCCAGAACCACCAGGTCCAGCATCTGGGCTTTGGTGCTTTTCTGGTCTCAACCATCGCCTGCAAAAAGTCATGGAGTCGGCTGCAAAGCACCTGGGACCCTCAGCCTCCGATATTGGATGAAATTCCAGGGCTGAACTTCTGAAGGAGGATGGTTTCCTCCTCCAGGATCTTCTGCCCAGTCCTTGTCCAGAGCTTCCCAGGCTGAGCAGCTGAAGGGCCTTTCCGCCCTTCCTTTCCCAAAGGTTGTGTCTCCATCCTTTCTCTCCTGCAGAGCAACTCCAAATGGCTCCAAGGACTCTTCTGGGTCAGATTTTTCCTTCACGGGACCATTTGCCTCAGGACTCTGATCCTCAAGTGACTCCTTTTTTTCCCAGCAAGAGAAAATTTTGCCAAAGATTTCAAATGGCAAGTTTCTGTATCTGAGATGGGAAGAAAAACAATTAGAATTAGAAAGAATTCAAAACAACCTTCACCCAACCTGCCTGAGCCCCAAGCAGCTCATCCCAGCAGGGCCGGAAGGAGGCTGGAGAGGCCGCCCGCTTCCCCTCCGGAGACAGGATGGGGCCCTCAGCCTGGTGAATCCTGCCTCCTCGCCCGGCTTCTCCCTCCTGGGCCTCCGCAGGGACCTCCTCCCCACTGGGCTCACAGAGGCGGCTACATGGGACCAGGAAGCCGGAGGAGGCCTTCTCCTCCTCCGCCTCCCTTTGCGGGAAGAGCCCCAACTCACCTGGGCACGTCTGGATCTCCCTGCCAGACTCTCTGCAGCCTCTCCGCCTCTGCGGAGCCAGGGTTAAGGAGAGCGAGTGTCCTAGAGCAAACGTTTGTGACGTCACTTCCTTCCCAGTCTCCTGGAAGGCAGTTGTGACGTTCACCTCCAGTGACCAGCCTGATTTAGTCTCTTGAGGCGCCCCTGGTGGATTAGGGGCCAGGATTGTAGAAAGGGCGGGAAAGAGCGCGTCTGAGGGAAGGAGAGGGCAGGGATGATGGCGAGTGGGGAAAGTCTCCATGGCTCCTGGCAGACAAAGGCTTGTTCCAGAGTCTGCGCTGATCTTCTTCTTCCTGTCCAGGAACCGTTTGGAGATGGAGAAAATCACTTTGGAGGATTTGAACTCACTTCTCAAGAAGAACCGCCCTAAAAGCTCAGAGATTAGAGGCCTCAAAGGCCAAATCCTGTCAGAAACAGCCAGTCAGTCAAGAGAAGGACCAGGAGGCTCTCTGGGAAACACAGCTTGTGTCTTGCGGTTGTTAAACTTGGTCTTAAGTGAGGAAGATGGAACACACAGGGAAGCCACAATCTGGAAAATGGAATTTCTGTCAATTTTATTTTTAATTCTACATACAGCTGCCTTCCAAATCAAGGCTCAGCCTCACAAGGAGCACCCTCGATCCGTCCTGTGCCTGCTGAAACGCTGAAGAAAGAACAGTGAGGGCAGAAGACGAGACCAGGAACCTCTTGGAACTTTGGGATTGTTAAAATTTCATGTGATAAACCATTGTCTGAAGTGAGAGTTTTAAGTATGGGAAGACCTCCAACTTCCTTCCAATTGTCTGGCCCAGTCCCTGCAAAAGTGTGCCAGCTGTTCTAAGAAAGCCATAACAACAGAGTTGGAAGGACCTTGGAGGCCTTCTAGTCAACCCCTGCCCAGGCAGGAACTACACCATCTCAGTCAGATGGTTATCCTTTTCTTTAAAATTTCCAGTGTTGGAGCATTCACAACTATAAGTCGTTCCACATTAATTGTTCTCTGTCAGGAAATTTCTCTTAGTTCTAAGTTGCTTCTGATCAGTTTCACCATTGCTTCTTCTTGTTCTACCCTCAGGTGCTTTGGAGAACAGCCGACTTCTGTGGCAACCCCTGAGATATTGGAACACAGCTATCATGTCTCCCTAGTCCTTTTATTAAACTAGACATATGGTTAAATCATGTTTTAGAGTCCTCTAATCATCTGTTTCTCGCACTCTTCTAGTCTCAACATTGTGCTGTTTTTTCGGACTAAGTCTATACTTGGGCTTGGGTCACAACAGAGGAAGCATCAAAAAGGAAAATTGATAACAGTATTCCTTTAAGTTTCAGATAGTCCTAGACTTACAACAGTTCATTCAGTGACCTTATAAAATTGAAAATGGCTTCTGTTGTTCTCTTGCAACTGTTGCAGTATCTTTATGGTCTGATCAAAATTCAGCACAGCTGACTCATTTATGACAGTCACAGTCCAGTGATCCTTGCAAACTTCTCACCAGCAAAATCAATAAACCAGATTCACTTAACTGTTATAATAACCTCTGTGATTCACTTACCGGGCAAGAAAGTCATAAATGGGCACTCACTTAACAAATGTTTCCTTAACAACAGAAATGTTGATCTCAATTTGTCACAAGTCCAGGACTACATCATTGTTCTGTATTGTTCATTTTTATTTCTTTCAATTCTATTTCCTTCAACAGAATAGAATGTTGGGTTTCAAGTAATACCTCAATAAAGAAAACTCCTGAGGCTTGGATTTCCTCAAAGTCACATTTTATTAGAATAGAAGAATAGAAGAAAATTTTATTGGCCTGATTGGACACACAAGGAATTTGTCTTGGTGCATATCCTCTACATGAAAGATTGTTCATGGTACAACCTTCAGGTTTTATTGAGATGTCATATTACATCTAACATTCCTCCCTGTTAAATGGCTGTTTTCATTCCCAGATCTGAGCCAGTGAGAAAAGCCTAATGGGCCATCACATGCCAGAAGGGGAGGATTGCATGATGCATAGAATTATCTGTGGGCATGCTTGTGTGTGACACCTCCACCTGCCTGGCAAAAGGTTAGCCATCAGGTTCAGAAGGGTCCCAACCTGGATCCAGGACCAGTGTAATTTCAAATCATGGACCACTAAAAATCAAAGGTGCTGAAGCACCTGACTCCCAGTGATGGGATGGAGTCCTCAGGCATTTTCTCTCTTTTTCTTATGTATTCTTGTCTCTCATTCTCTCATCTTCTCTCTTTCTCATTCTTTCTCTCCTTTCTCTCATTCTTCTCTCTCTTCTCTCTCTTCATTTTCTCTCATTCTTCTCTTTCCCTGTTAAGATTGGATACAGTCTGTCTACCTCAGACTCAGAAAGTCCTGAACATGGAATGTTTTTGCTAACTTTAGAACAATCCAACTCCCCAGTTAAATATGTGGCAGTTAAGACAAAAAGAAAATTGCCTTCCAAACTGAATTCTTCCATTCATTATCTCATCTTTTCTCCCCTTTCTCATTCTTTTCTTTTACTCTCTTTACTCTCCATCTCTCTCTTCCCAATTCTCATCTCTTTCTTTTCATTCTGTCATTCTCTCCCACTTCTCTCATTCTGTCTTCCCACCATTCTCTCTCTTCTCATTCTCTTTTCCTGTTTCCTTTCTTACATGTCTTTCTTAATTTCTCATTCTGACTTCTCTCTGATTCTCTCTCTGTTATTATTCTCTCTCCTCATCTGATCTCTCTCTGATTTCTCTACTCTCATTCTCTCCTAATCCCTTTCAGTTGAGCCAAATAAAGAACTGGACAACATCAAACTCAGAGCACTCTGAATTTCCTCCAGCTGAGTAATTAGCCCAGAGACTCTGAGGAGGAGGCATATTGAGTACCTGAAAACAAGGCATAGGAAGGACCACTGCTGACCTCACGAATTGATGTCATTTCAAGACATAAGACATTTTTCTAAAATATTTTTCATGTGATTTTAATTCTATGCTTCTGTTTACACAACCAAGAATTTTATTAGCTTTTTTGGCTGCTGCTGCACACAGGTAACTCATCCATTCAGACTCCAAGGTCCTTCTCACAGTTACTGTTTTTGACCCAGGTTTCAGGTACTCTTTTTCCTGCCCAGGTGTAAAAGAGGTTCTGAAAGGTTCTGGAGAACCGATAGTGGAAATTTTGAGTAGTTCGGAACTGCAAATATCACCTCTGGCTGACCCCAGTGGGATGCTAGAGATAATATCCTTCCCCAGAAGTGGGAGGTAATGGATTTGCAGTATCCTTCTGCCATGCCCATCAAACCATGCCACAGAACCAGTAGTAAAAAGATTTCACCACTGGATTCAACCTTATCTCATTTAGATCAGAAAGACAATATGCATATACATGGTGAGGCTCTAGAATAGTACTTAATTGCCCACAGCCAGGAGTTTCATTTGGACAGGCTCATGGTTGATTCAGATTTTCATCCTTCTGAGGTGTAAAATGAGGATTGACCATATACTGACAAACTGCTCAAAGAGCAAAGCATTTTGGAGTATATGTCTATGGAATTACTATTGTTATATAGTTTCACAAGCATGGATCCATTTATGAGAAGAAAGACCTCACTTTGAGCAAAGCACTTCCACTCCATGCATTTATACGGCTTCTCCCTGTGTATCCATTTGTGTATTCTTAGGCTACTGTTATGAGCAAAGGTCTTTCCACACTCCATGCATTGGTTTCTCCTGTATGGATCCTTTTATGTATTCTTAGGCCACTGTTACGAGCAAGGTCTTCACACTCCATGCATTTAAATGGCTTTTCCTGTGTGGATCATTATGTGAAATAAGATGACCTCTTGAGCAAAGGTCTTTCCACACTTCATGCATTTATAGGACTTTTCTCTGTGGAGTGGTTACTGAGTCCACTGCTACATAAACGTTTTTCCACACCATGCATTTATACAGCTTCTGTGTGGATCCTTTATGTATTCTTAGGCCACTGTTACGAGCAAAGACCTTTCCACACTCCATGCATTTATATGCTTTCCCGTGTGGATCACCTTATGGAGACCTCTTTGAGCAAAGGTCTTTCCACACTCCATGCATTTAAATGGCTTCTCCTGTGTGGATCATCTTATGAATAAGATGATCTCTTTGAGCAAAGGTTTTTCACACCATGCATTTATATGGCTTCCCCTGTGTGATCCTTAATAAGATGACCTCTTCGAACAAAGGTCTTTCCACACTCCATGCATTTATATGGCTTTTCCCCTGTGTGGATCCTCTTATGGGAAATAAGATGACCTCTTTTAGCAAAGGTGTTTCCACACTCCATGCATTTATACGGCTTCTCCCCTGTGTGGATCCTCTTATGGGAAGTAAGATTACTTCTTTGAGCAAAGGTCTTTCCACACTCCATGCATTTAAATGGCTTCTCCCCTGTGTGGATCACCTTATGGCGAATAAGATGACCTCTTTGAGCAAAGGTCTCTCCACACTCCATGCATTTATAGGACTTTTCTCTTGTGTGTAGCTTATTGTGATTACTGAGTCCACTGCTATGCGTAAACGTTTTCCCACACTCCATGCATTTATACAGCTTCTCCCCTGTGTGGATCCTTTTATGTATTCTTAGGCCACTGTTACGAGCAAAGACCTTTCCGCACTCCATGCATTTATGGTTTCTCCCTGTGTGGATCTCTTATGAAATAGAGAACCTCTTGAGCAAAGGTCTTTCCACACTCCATGCATTTAAATGGCTTCTCTGTGTGGATCATCTTATGGAATAAGATGACCTCTTGAGCAAAGGTCTTTCCACACTCCATGCATTTATAAACTTCTCCTGTGTGATCCTCTTAAATAAGATTACCTTGAGCAAAGGTCTTTCCACACTCCATGCATTTATAATGGCTTCTCCTGTGTGATCCTCTTATGGGAATAAGATGACCTCTTTGAGCAAAGGTCTTTCCACACCCATGCATTTAAATGGCTTTTCCTGTGGAGCTATTGTGATTATTGAGTCTGCAAGCAAAGGTCTTTCCACACTCCATGCATTTATACTTTCTCCTGTGTGGATCTTATGGATAAGAACCTCTTTGAGCAAAGGTCTTTCCACACTCCATGCATTTATAACTTTCTCCCTGTGTGGATCCTTTATGGGAAGTAAGATCCTCTTGAGCAAAGGTCTTTTCACACTCCATGCATTTAAATGGCTTTTCCCCTGTGTGGATCCTCTTATGGCGAATAAGATGACCTCTTTGAGCAAAGGTCTTTCCACACTCCATGCATTTATAGGCTTTTCTCCTGTGTGAGCTTATTGTGATGACCACTCTAGCAAAGGTCTTTCCACACCATGCATTTCTCCCTTGTGTGGATTCTCTTATGGGAAATAAGATGACCTCTTTGAGCAAAGGCCTTTCCACACTCCATGCATTTATATGGCTTCTCCCCTGTGTGGATCCTCTTATGGCGAATATGTCTTTGAGCAAAGGTCTTTCCACACTCCATGCATTTAAATGGTTTTTTCCCTGTGTGGATCTCATGGATAGCATTACTTTGAGCAAAGGTCTTTCCACACTCCATGCAGCTTCTCCCTGTGTGGATCTCTTATGGCAATAAGACCTCTGAGCAAAGGTCTTTCCACTCCATGCATTTATACGGCTTCTGCCCTATGTGGATCCTCTTATGGCGAATAAGATTACTTCTTTGAGCAAAGGTCTTTCCACATTCCATGCATTTATATGGCTTCTCCCCTGTGTGGATCCTCTTATGGAAATATGACCTCTGAGCAAAGGTCTTTCCACACCATGCATTTAAATGGTTTTTCCCTGTGTGGATCATTTTGTGGATAAGTACATTACTATAAGCAAAGGTCTTTCCACACCATGCATACGGTTTCTCTCCTGAGTGGATCCTTTTATGGGAAATAAGATTACTAAGTCTTCTGAACCTGTTACCAGGCTCTCTGCATTTGTATAGCTTCTCCCCAGTGTGAGTCCTTTCATGGGAAGTAAGTTGCCTGCTTGTTCTAAAACATGTTCCACATTCCAAACATTGATAAGGCTTTACTTTTGCGTCAATCATTTTTTGAGGTGTAAGGAACTTATTTCCAAGAGAAGGAATGAATGTCACATTGTAACTTTTTCCGTTGTGTCTTCTTATATCATCTTCTCCTTCATTTTGGCTTAAATAGTGTTCTTTTACTAGTAATTTAGCTTTGATTGGCTTCAAACTTTTCCCAATATATTTTTTCCTTATTTTCTCCTGTTCGGCATGAAAGTTTTGTATCAGAGCATTAGCGGAAGATGAGCTTTCCTGATTCCTATCATTTGACTGGTTTCTATCATGGGTTTCTAATTCCATTCGAATTCCAAACTTCTCTGTTCCATCTTTAGCATTGATCACTTGGAATAGTTCACAGGAATCTTGATTCTTCTGACTATTATTACCTTCAAAGCAAAAGAGAAATAAAAATGATAACAAGGTTAGAGAAAAAGATCAAACTGTAGGAAGTCAAGTGAATTTCCTTCTGAATTTTTCCAAAATTCCGTTATATTTTATGTTTGCATGCTTACAGTGGTGTGATATAGACAGAATGATTTCTATATTCATGAGTCCTGAAAGCTTTGAAAATATCTAGAAAACATCTCTTTCTTTACAACCGTCTATATATGTGCAAACCTCAAACAAAGTCTGTTTTGAGTCATGGAATAATCAGGGGAAACATCCAAGGAGGAATAAGGAGAAAAGAAGATTTATTGAGGTGGGTTAATTTCAGCAGAGACCTGTGAGAACTGAAACAATTTTGAAACAAGCTCTTTCTTCCCAAGTGTACCTTGGAGCAGCTGCTCCATGGCGTCTGTCTGGCAGGCAAGACTACCGCTCGGCTCGTTCCTTGATCCCAGGGATGAGACTTTGGAGCAAAGTCCCTTGCTTGAAGCCTCCCATTAGCTTGTAAATGTCTTTGCACTGAAATTGGAAAGGTTGGGAGGCTTCAAGAATGACTATTTCACTGCCCCAAAGTACTCATCGGTTGGCAAGGGCATTTTGGCCGGATCTGGTACAGGCTTCCGTTTGCAGAGAACGGAGGCCTAAACTACTTTAGCGTGAGATCACACAAGACGAGAAGTGCAAGATCTCACACTAATGACCTTCTAGGATCTTGCACTGCAGTACTTTAGTCCTGTATTCCCTACAAACTGAGGACTGCACGAGATCCAGGGCAAAAGTCTCTGAAAACAAAGAGGCCTTCCCTTTGTTTCCAAACAATTTTTCCGTGGAGCTTGTGCAGGCCTTGGTTAGCAGAGAAAAGAGGCCTAAAGCAGTGTAATGCGAGTTCATGTGAGATGACTAGTGCCAGATTTCCCACTATTGATCTTGCGTATCTCTCACTACTTTAGGCCTCTGTAGGCACCCAAGCAGGCAAAGGAACCGACAGCTCGCTTCATCCTCGTAAAGTAAGTCCCAGCCAGTTGGGGTGGGGGTACATGTTGCAACGCCTCTGCTGTCATTTGTAAGTATGAACGACGGCCGCGGTGCTGTAACATTTGTATTTTCAGTACTGAGTCTTAAGTACTTGGGAGACAGTTAGGTCGTAACTTGGAATGGTTGCTTAGTGAACTGTCGTCACTGAGGGATCACCTGTCCCCTAGGATGCTCTGAGGCACACTTCAAGAGGCCTTTGTTCTTGAATTGGAGTGGGAGATTCCACCTCCATGGCCTGAGCGTGAAAGTTCTGTTCTCACACAGTTTGGGGAGGTTTCAGAGGACAAATAACATATGATCTCCAGAGGACACATAAAAGCACACCCCATTCTTCTCATCCTCCACAGGTAAGTTCAAATAGAAATGGAAAAATACAGATAAGGAATGGCCCAAAAGCATCTAAGCAAAGAGACACTGATTCTAAACTTCCTGGGGTACCAGAAGGCCAGATACTTTCCTTTTCCTTTCCAGGAGACGATATCTGATTATAGTTAGTTTTTATTAAAAATCACTAATCTGTCTTCTTGAACTCTCTGATTGGGGACTAGAAAACTCTTACCCAGAGAGACCACGTTCCGATGGTTTTCAAGCATGACTTCCGAATGAAGCGCTTTCTGGGCAGGATCCAGCTGAGACCATTCCTCCTCAGAGAAATACACAGCCACCTCCTCGAAGGACACAAGACTCTCCTGAACATGGAAAAAAGAACAGAACAGGAGGATTCGCATGGTCTCTTCATAACATAATATAACATAACAAAATAACATAATAACAGAATTGGAAGGGACCTTGAGGCTATTCAATACACCATTGCAGACAGGAAACATCCACACCATTGCAGACAAATGGCTATCTCAACTCTTTCTTCTAAAATTTGGCCAGTAACATTCACAACTTCTGCAGGTTGAGGTTGTTCACTTATTGTTTTGTTTAATTGATGTCAGGAAATTTCTCCTTAGTTCAAGTTGCTTCTCTCCTTGATTAGTTTTCACCCATTGATTTCTACCCTCAGGTGCTTTGGAGAACAGCCATTCTTCTTTGTGGCAACCCCTGAGATATTGGAACACTCTATCATGTCTCCCCTAGTCCTTCTTTTCATTAAACTAGAGTTCCTGCAACCGTTCTTCATATGTTTTCCAGTCCCTCATTACCTTGGTTGCTCTTCTCTCTCTAGAGTCTCAAGATCTTTTACATCGTATACCAAAACTGAATGCAATATTCCAAGTGTAGCCTTACCAAGGCATTATAAAGTGGTATTAACACTTCATGTGATCTTGATTCTGTCCCTCTGTTTATGCAGCCCAGACCTGTGTTGGCTTTTAAATCATCAATGATTTAGACAAGGGGTTGAAGGAATTCATCAAATTTGCAGACAAGACCAAATTGGCAGGAATACCAACACTCCAGGAGATAGGCTTGAGATAGAAGAACTGACAGATTGGCACCTTCTAACAAAATGAAATTCAATGCTGAGAAATGTAATGTGCTACATTTAGGAAAGAAAACCAAATCCACTGGCACAGAATAGGTGATACCTGGCTCAAAAGTGGAACAGGGATCTTGGAGTCCTAGTGGACAATCGTTTAAACATGAGCCAGCAGTGCTACAGTTGCCAAAAACACCCAACAGAATCATAGGCTGCATCAAGAGGGGATAGAATCAAGATCACATGAAGTGTTAGTACCACTTTATAATGCCTTGGTAAGGCCACACTTAGGAACTTTGCATCCAGTATTGCCATGATGTAAAAAGATCCTGAGACTCTAGAAAGAGAGCAGAGAAGAGCAACCAAGATAATGAGGGGACTGGAGGCTAAAACATACGATGAACGGTTGCAGGAACTGGACACTACTCTAGTGAAGAGAAGGACCAGGGAGACACAATAGCAGCCCCAATATTTGAGGGCTACAGACAGGAGGTGCTATTTTCCAAAGCACCAAGGCCAAACAAGGAATAATGGATGGAAACTGAACAAGGAGAGGTTCAACCTGGAAATAAGGAGACTTTTGACAGTGTGAGCAATCAACCAATGGAACAGAAGTTGTGGGAGCTTCATCACTGGGAGCTTTCAAGAAGAGACTAGACTGCCAACTGTCAGAAATGGTGTAGGGTGGTTGGACTAGATGACCTACAAGGTCCCTTCCAACTGTTAATCTGTACTTTATGAGGTTGAATTAATTACAAAAAGAAAGGTGGTCCAGCAGTTCATACCACTGTGAAAAGTTTATTCCTAATTGTTGAAGAATTTTAAAAGTGCTTCTTGTAAAGGCAAAGTTGGAGGAGCACCTAGCAGAACAAGATAACCAGAGGAAGCTGTGTTGACTGACAGCAACTTCAACCTGCTATTCTGCTGTCCATGTTGTGGAAGGAGACAAAAATAATCCAGTCCAAACAAGGGGGGAAATAGAAGGAGAGAGCACTCTGCACACCCACTTCACTTCCTGAAGGGAGAATAGAAATCGAATAACTTTTCCCTTTCTTACTTGATTTAGGGGTTCAGCCGCTGTTGGATCGCCATCATAAAAATCAGAAAATTTCATTCTTTGTTTCTCTGTAAGGAATAAATAATTTCAAAATAAATAATTGTTTTATTTATTTATTTTAGACAATTTAAATGCTGCCTATCTGCACATGGCGACTGAAGGCGGCTTACAAAAACCCATATTAAAATAATAAAACTAATAAAAGGAGAATTATATAATACATTAAAATAATAAAATCACTCCCACCCCCTGCACTGGCGACAGCACCACACAGGAGCCATTTAATGGGCTCCACCCCGTTCTGGGTTCCCCAGGCCCGCTGGCAGAACCAGGTCTTCAACGCCTTCCAGAAGAGCGCTAGAGTAGGGGCCATTCTAATCTCTCGGGGGATGATGTTCCAGACAGGGAGCCCCCATGGAGAAGGCCCTTCTTCTGGGCCTCACCAGGTGTGTCTTCCTAGGAGATGGGACACACAACATTCCCTGCCTCCACACTCTCGTGGGTTGGGCAGATGTAACCAGTAAGAGATGGTCCCTCACATAACCTGGTCCCAAGCCATGAAGGGCTAAAGGTGACAATCAGCACCTTTAATTGCACCGGGAAGCAAATTGGCAGCCAATGCAGCTCCTACAGGAGACACTTGTGCTCACTGGGGTCTGCACAAAGCCATAGGTCCGTGGTAAATAAAGCCCCCCTCGTTTGTGATCTTATCCAAGAGGGGGGTGCGGACCTGATGGGCACAGGAGACCTGGTTGGGCACGGAAGGGAGTTCCCTGGTGGAAATGTGCCCACCAGGTTTCCATGCATTGCATCAGCCGAGCCCAGGGTAGGGGGTGGCTTGTTATCAACGAGAGTCTAGAACCAAGGGAGACCACTGTACCACAGATAGCGGATGTGAATCCTCTTGTGAAGTGGGGCCTGGGGAGGCAGGTGGCTTGCTGATCACATACCTGGCTCCTTGTTACGTGACAGCAGCCCTGCCCGAGCTGCTGGATGTAATCGCTGGGATGGCGGTTGAGACCCCAGACTTATGGTCATGGGGATTTCAACCATCGGTGGGTGAGGAGTCCATGGCAGCTCGGGAGTCACAGCTCCATGACGGCCCTGGACCTGACCCAGTTCCCACTCACATCGGGGAAACACTCTGGACTTGGTTTTCACTCTGGACAGTGGTTGAATGATCTGGAATTAGGGATATAGTTATTAAACCCTTGTCATGGTCAGATCATTCTCTTCAACTCGACTAACACACCCTCAGCGCAGGGAGACGGGACTTCACTGGTTCCGTCCCAGGCGCCTGATGGACCCAGAGGTTCCAGATGGAGCTTGGGCCACTACCTGAGGACTTGGCCCGCTCTCGACTGGGACCTTATCGCTGCCTGGGAAGGCGGCGCGGGGCTCTGGATCGGCCGGCCTCTGACTCAGCGCCGCTTCGATTAGCTCCTTGGTATTCCAAGGAGCTGAGAGAAGCGCCGGAGAAACGCCTGGAGAGTAATTGAGGCCACCTCCGAATCTGACCGGACACTAGTGCGGTCTCAAATTCAGACCTATCTGGTGATGAAGGTGGCAAACGAGTATTTTTCCACCCTCATTGCATCTGCAGATAACCCAGCCGCTGTGACTCTTATTCATCAGGAGGAAGATCAGCAGGGCGAGCTGAGGAGTTTACAGTATCTGCAAGATAAAATCGCTCAGATTCGGAAGAGTTGGACAGATAGGTAGGGCGAGATGGCGGAGCTGGTCTTGATGTTTCCATCTGGGATGAGTTCAATTCTGTGACTCCTGAGGACATGGACAGGATACTGTGGGGGCTGAATGCCACATGTTTATTGGACCCGTGTCCTCCTGGTTGGGCCACCGGGAGGTTACACGTGGCTTCAGTGAATTGTTAATGCTTCTTTGATGGAGGGTGTTTCCACCTTGAAAGAAGCAGTGGTGAGGCCCTTCCTCAAGAAGCCTTCCTGGATCCAGCCATTTTATCTAATTATCGTCCTGTTCCAACCTTCGCTCACGGCGAAGGTTGTTGAGATGGTGTTCCCTCAGTACCTGGATGAAACTATCTATCTAGATGGGTTCCAGTCCGCCCGCCCGGTTACAGCACAGACGGCCTTGGTCGTGGTTGATGATCTCTGGAGGGCTCGGGACAGGGGTTGTTCCTCTAGTCCTATTAGATCTCGGCGCTTTCGATACCATCAACCATGGTATCCTGCTGCGACGGCTCAGGGGATGGGAGTGGCACCATTTATCGGTGGCTCTCCTATCTCTCCGACCAGTCGCAGACGGTGTTGGCAGGAGGGCAGAGGTCACGCCTCCCATGTGGGGTGCCACAGGGTCCTCTCACCTCTTCTCTCAACATCTATATGAAGCCACTGGGTGAGATCATCCATGGCTTTGGGGTGAGTTGTCATCTATATGCTGATGACACCCAGCTGTACATATCACCCCAGGCCACCCCAACAAGGCCACTGACGCCATGTCCTGGTGTCTGGAAGCCGTAGGTCTGGATGGGGAGGAACAAACTTCAGCTCAATAGACCGAGTGGCTGTGGATGCTTCCCGGTACAGCCAGCTTTCCATTGCTGACTATTGGGGCAAGTCCTCACAGAGATGCAACTTAGGCATCCTCTTGGATGCATGTGTTCTGTTTCCTTCCAATACTCCCAGCAAAGAGTCCGTCAGAGGCCTTCCTTTTTTCCCTTTTATTTACATAGATACATGTCCTGGCCACGTACCCACGGGCCTGCCAAGTTTCTGGAGATAACGAGGAAATTATAGATAAGGCCAGAATTACTCACGAATATATTCTTCCCTCCATGAAGGTTATCGCGCCAAATTCATTGCTTTGTCCGAGACAAAAACCAGGAAGTCCGCCTCCTATTTATAGTCTCTGCAGATGTCACTGCATGACAATTATGACTTGGCTTTGTCCCAACTCTTCCGCTGCTGCCACGCCGATCAAGCCTTCGTAATCTTGCCCCTCCAAAACTGTTCTTGGGCGCCAAATCAGAAGAAGGCCGGGAGAATCAGGCCTTGCCGCCTCCCTTTGAGTGGGTGCCAGGGAGGGAGGGCTCAAGAGAAGCAGGGCTTGCCAGGTCTTCTCCTCATTTCTGAATCATCTGAGTCCAGGAGTCTGGGTCCAGGAACCTGGGTCACAACACTATCCTCACCGCAGGGCCCTTCCCCGGGCTGACGATCGGGATGCGGTCGGGCTGGGTTCTGCTCATGGAAGGCCTGCACCAGGTCAGGGCATGAACGCCGGAGGCATCTACCCAGGAGAAATCAGTCCCGATCCCTTCCACGCGATCAAATATTGGAAACGACCCTTTAGCCAGCGAGAGTCTCGTACGCTGTGGACTTCAGATTCCTCCGACCCGCCCTCGGCGACAGTGACGGTGCTGTTGGGCACCAAGGGGACTCGTGTGGCCTCAGGAACCAGAAGGGACCGTGAAAACGGGTGGATCCGCATGGATCGTGGCAGGGTCAGTAGGCTACCGGGTTGATGACCGACAGGAACGGGCCGATGAATCGGTGGTCCAACTTCTTTACCGGCGGTCGGACGGGAGGTGTTTGGTGGAGAGCCACACCGGTCTCCAACTGCCAGCGGGGCGCGTTCCGGGAGCGTCAGCGGACCGTTGTAGTCCTCCTTGATTCAGCTGCTGACGATAACTGTTGGACCGCATGCACCCGCCAGGAAGGTCTGCTGGGAACAGGAGAGTCCGTGGTGCCAGAGGGAAGAGCGGATGGTACCCCACATTGGCAAAGAACGGGTCATCTGAGTAGAGGAGAGTTAAAAGCAAACTCCGCCAGAGACAGGTAGTCGCCCAGTTGTCCTGTTGCTGGTTGATGAAGCAACGGAGATACTGTTCCAGTATACCGATGACCTTCTGTACCCCGCCGGTCTCCGGATGGTGCGATGACGACAGACATACCTGCACCTCCAACGCGCCATCAGGCTCTTCCAGAAGCGGGCTGTGAACTGAACTCATGGTCCGAAACCACCCTGTCCGTAGACCATGGAGGCGGAAGATGTGCAGAAAGAGACGGGCCGCTTTTGCGGCTGTGGGCAGTCCGCGGCATGAAGTGTGCCATCTTGGTGAGCATGTCCACCACCACCAGCACTGGTGAACCCAGAGCGGCAGGTCTGTCAGGAAATCCATAGAGATCGCCCCAGGGTCTGTCGGGTGGCAAGGGTTGGAGGAGCGAGGCCCCGTGGCGGTCTTGGCTTGCCGGCACGCAGGATGTCACGAGGCATGTATATCATGCCGCACTGGGCCACCAAAAGGTCCGTGTCACCAGGTGGAGGGTCTTGAAGAACCCAAAATGTCCTGCTGCAGGGTTGTCGTGGCACTGGGTCATGACGAGGGCTCGGAGTGGTCCTGTGGGCACATATAATCGCCAAACTTGAGTAAGTCCTCCTCCAAGGTCCAAGGAGACGGGGCCCACCTCCGCCTCTCCTTTGCTGCGACCAGGCGCCCTGGCGCCGCACCTGGGCCCGCAAGTCCACTGGCTCTGCTGCCAAGGCTTCTGCCGCAGCACTGTCCGTGGAGGAAGGGGGTCCTTGGCGCAGAGGTACTCTGGCTTGGACAGGGCATCCGCCGTTGTGACCGCTGGGAATGTAGGTCACGGAAGTTGAACCGGCAAAACAACGCACCAGGATCTGCCGCTGGTTTAACTTCCGAGCTGTGGTGAGGTGCTCGAGATTCCGATGGTCCGCTCGGACCTCCACCTGATGTCGGGCCCTCCAGATGGTGTCGCCAAGCCTCGAATGCAGCCTTGATAGCCAGCAACTCTTTTCCCAGATAGTGTTGCGCCGGAAGGTTGAGTTTCCGGGAGTAGTAGGAAAAGTGTGCCGCCATTCCGGAGCCTGTAGCAGCACCGCCCCAGAGCCACATTGACGCGTCTTCACCACAAAAGGCCGGAGCGGTCGGGATGCCTCAGGACGGGTTCCGTGACGAAGGCTTTCTTGAGGGCTGTGAATGCTTCTGACCCACCGAATGCAACCTTCTTCCTGAGGAGCTGGGTAAGTGGAGCTGTCAGTGGCGAAGCCCGGGATGAAGGTCCGTAGTAGTTGGGCAGTAGGCGCTGAACATCCTTCACCCGACGAGGGCTTCCCAGCTACACAAAGCTTCTACTTTACATGGGTCCATGGCTATGCCTCGGGCGAGATATGCCCGAGGAATTCTATGGAAGTCCGGAAGAAGACGCATTCATCGATTGAGTTGTTGCCCCGCATTGCTGCAGAACCAGACTGACGGTCGAAGGTGGCTTTCCTGGACCGAGTAAATCAGGATGTCGTCGAGGTAGATAACCAGAACCGATCCAACATGTCTCGAACACGCTGCTCATGAAGTGCTGAAAACGGCGGAGCATTGGTCAACCCAAATGGCATGACAGTGTATTCAGAGTGTCCGTATCGGGTGCCGAATGCCGCTTCCATTCGCTCCTTCTCGTATCCGCACCAGGTTGTAGGCCCCGGAGATCGAGCTTGGTGAAGATCGTGGCCTCCCGCAACCTTTCCAGTAGCTCCGGATGAGCGGGTAGCGATTCCGCACCGTAATGGCGTTAGCGGTAATCACAGATAGGCGCAAGTCCCCTGTCTTCTTCACAAAGAGGACCGGGGCCGAGAGGGGACTTTGAAGGCCGGATGAACCCTCGGGCCAGGTTTTGTCCAGGAAGTCCCTGAGGGCGGCCAACTCGGGCTCCGACATGGAATACAGGCCCCACAGGCAGTGGTGTTGGGCAGAAGGTCCACGGGCAATCGAGGGCGGCGGGTAGTCGGTCCGCCTCCTTCGCTGAACACGCCGGGAAGTCCAGCTCAGGAGGCAAGGTGATGGCAGCGGTGGGACTGGCCGGCACAGGTGTGGCGGATGTGATCGACGACTGCAGACTCGGGAAAGAGATGCCTGCGACCAGGCCACCTGAGGATCGTGGGTCCGCCAGGCCAACCCAAGGACCAAGGGAAAATGAAGGTCCGTGACATAAAACTGGATCGCCTCATGGTCCCCAATAGCCAGGCGCAAAGGCTGGGTGGCAATTTAATGGGGCCGGACACCAGTTCTCCCATCAATTGTCTCTACCCGCATCGGAGGGTCCACCGAACCACGGGGACCGCAAACTGGGTCACAAAGGCCTGGTCCATAAAGTTTGTTGTGGCCCTGAGTCCACCAGCATGCGCCTGGAGCCCGTCCGACTGGTTCCCCAACCATATCCGTGTGTCCAGAATCAGATGCCGAGGGGCCCAGAGTCTACTTCTGCAACGCCCAGTGGGTGTTAATGCGTGCCCGACCTAGGGTTTCCCGAGGTCGGGCCTGCCCGCTTCGATTGGTCACGCTGTGATTCGGGAGGCGTGCCCGCTTTCTGGGGCAAGAAGCGGTGGCGGGCTCCCACAGTACCGGTTCGCCTCCTGGGCTGTTAGGCGAGGTCTGGCGCGCCCAACTCCATGGGCTCTTCCAGCGGTTACAAAACGTGGGCGACCCTGGGTGCTGGTGGTGCAGGAAGTGGGGGTGCAGATGTCGACGGAGGGTCCCGGGGTGCGGATGGACGGTCGCCGTTGCAGACGGGCATCGAGGCGGAGACAAAGGGCACCAAGTTGTCGAGGTCATGGCGCCTCCACGCGGGCCAGCCTCTTGCAATTCCTCTGAGAGTCCCTCCTGAACGCGCCACCAGCGCTGCATCATTCCAGTCAGAGTCCTGGCACAAAAGACGAAATTCGATGTACTCCTGCAGGCGTTTCCTTGACGGAGTTCCTTAAGGCGCCTGGTGGCCGTCAGCATTCGAACGGGTCCTCATACATGGTGCGAGGTGCTGCCAAAATGCTGTTGGTCCGCCAGCAGGGGCTGTCCTGGAGCAAGAGGGCGTGGCCCATCGAGCAGCCGAGCCGGAAAGAAGGTTAATCACGAGGCCACCTTAGCCCGGTCGTCTGGGAAATCCTCTGGCCTCATAGCCATGTAGAGCTGGCACTGTCCCAAGAAGGTCAGGAACATCTCAGGCTGCCCAGAAAACTTATCCGGCACGGTTATGGGCACTTGCGACAAGGAGGAGGTGGGAGGATGGGGGCTGCAGGCATTCCGGCAGCAAGTTGGCCTGCCAAGTGAGCCACTTGCTGCTGGAGCTGTTGATTAGCCGCCGCTTGTAGCTGCTCTAACTGCTGCTGTACCTGCTGGTCCATCTTTGGTGGAAGATGGTTTAGTCGGGTCTTGGACAAAATGTTCTGTTTCCTCTCCCAATACTCCCAACAAAGAAGTCAGTCAGAGGCCTTCCTTTTTCAAATTTATTTACATAGATTAGGCTGTCCTGGCCACGCTGCGGGCCTGCCAAGTTTCTGGAGATAACTAGGAAATTATAGATAAGGCCAGAGTTACTCACGAATATATTCTTCCTCCATTGAAACAATTTGCTGCGCAAATTCACTGCTTTGTCCAAGACAAAAAGCCAGGAAGTTCCGCCTCCTATTTATAGCCCTGTGACTCATCATTCTTGACTTTGTCCCAACTCTTCTGGTGCTGCGCAGATCACGCCTGCGCAGTAATCTTGCCAAAATTGTTCTTGGGCGTTGCCAAATCAGAAGGAAGGCCCGGAGAATCAGGCCTTGCCTCCTCCTCCTCCTGGGTGGGTGCCAGGGAGGAGAGGGCCCAGGGAAGCAGGCCTTGCCAGTTCCTCCTCATTCTGAATCATCTGAGTCCAGGAGTCTGGGTCCAGGAACCTGGGTCACAACAGCATGACATGTCTCTTGAAGATCATTTGTGGCCGTGCCAGGGGGCTTTTACCAGGTTCACCTGATCCGCCAGTTGCGTCCCTTTCTGGACCGGGTTTCTCGATCACCCATGCCCTCGTTACATCTCGCCTGGACTGCAATGCTCTCTACATGGGGCTCCCCTTGAAGAGCATCCGAAGCTCAAATGGTCCAGAATACAGCCCCGGTGATAGAGGAGCACCTCGTGCTCCCTAACACCTCTCCTGTGGCTGCACTGGCTTCCGTGGTCTTTTGCAATTCAGGTGTTGATTATTTAAAGCTCCATGGCTTAGGACCGGCTATTCTGGGACCGCCTGCCACAAACAGCCTCCCACCGACCTGTGCGCTCCCACAGGAGGGCCTCTTGCCGTCGGTGAAACAATGTCGACTGCGACCCCAGGGTAGGGCCTTCTCTGTGGGGCTCCTGCCCTCTGGAGCAGGCTGCCTCCGCCGCCAACTCCAACTTCCCGTGAGCTGAAGACTCTTTTATTCCATCTGGGCTAGCCTGATTAAGTAATTTTAAATGGGGTTTTAGTTTTTGTATTATTTAGTTTTTTAATATTTTTGGCCACTATTTACATAAATTTTTAGTCTGTTTTTAACGTGTATTTATTGTATCCTTTAAATTGGCTGTTAACCGCCCTGAGTCCTTCGGAGAACAGCGGTATACAAATGCAATCAATAAAATAAATAAATAAATATAAAATAATAAATAAAATAAAATAAAATAAAATACTGCATGCACCAACTGGAGCTTCCATTAGAGCGTGTTCCAATAGTCAAGAATGGGACTAGGGCATGAGTGACTGAGTATTGTCAGCCCAGGAAGTGTAACTGGTGCCCAACCCGTCTGCGCAAAGGCCCTCCTGGACACAACCGCCACCTGCTCTTCAAGCAGGAGTCGTGAGTCTAAAGAAACCCAATTCACACAGGGTCTGTTTGGGTAGTGCCATCTCATCCAAGACCAGAGGTGGCAATTCTCCCTTGGCCAACAAACAAACCCAGAGCCACTCGGTCTTGCCAGGCTTTAGTTTCAACCCGTTGCTCCCCATCCAGCTCCTAACAGCCTCCAGGCACTGCAAGAGGAGGACACAGCATCATTTAACCCACCATGAGCCGAGACATACAGCAAGATATCTCAGTCCATGCTGGCAGATGATCTTACAAAGCAGTTTCATATCAATATTGAAGAGGCGGAGAATACCGAGCCCAGAACCCGCAAAGCAGTGGACAAGGGCTGAATCTCTCCCCTCCTATCAACACTGACTGAGAGCAGCTGCAGAGGAAGGAAGTGGGCCAGAATAGCACAAGGCCTCCCACTCCCATCCCCCGAAGCCACCCCAGGAGAGTACCATGCATGTATCTTCCCTAGGATCCTGCCCTGTCTACTTCCTCAGGAGCAACAGGGTGAAACCATTCCCAGATAATAAAGGGGCTTCGACTGGACAAGGAACTACGCCAGTATCCAACTGGGAACAAAGTCGAGCAATTTTATCTTTCAAAAAAAGCACCAATTCCTCGGCAGGCCCCTTCAGGTGGAGCACAATCTCCCCCTTCCCCAGGAAGAGGAGGCTCACCTAAAGAGGGTCCCTGGGCGATTATCTGAAGGTGCAATTTGTCTGGAGAACTATAAATAGGGGGAGGTATCGTGTAGAAGAGAAGAGAGAGCGAAGGTAAGACAGATGGGTAATCATAGGATCTTCAATTACCTCCTGAGGTGTCCTGACTTTGATCCTCCCAAGGGATCCTCCTAAAAAATAGCTCCTGATGGGAGTTTGATGGTTTCTTCTTTCCCTCAGGATCTCTGATCTCCACAGTGCAGCACTTACAATACGAGGAAGGAAGGAAAAGCAGAATTAAAATACATCACACGACGTAAAGTGGATTCCTATATTCGGAACACAACCTCAAAGCCCCCAATATCCATCAGTGTGATTGAGTGAGAAAACAACGGAACAATGTCCTACAAGAATAGGTGGGACATCGCCACCTATTATAAATGTCAGAGAGGTTTGGGAAGGAGGGGTGAAGTATTCAAACACATTCTCTGTTGTCTTTTGAGCTCCCTAAAGTGTCTCACCTGCATCTCGACCTGCTCCTTCTGTTCCTCTGCCTGGCTCAAGAGGAAGCCTTCCACCAGGGCCACCGCCTGGGAGCTGGTCTCTGCTCCACACTCCCTCACCCAGCCCTCCATCTCTGGGGGAAGAAGAGCCAGGAACTGCTCCAGAACCACCAGGTCCAACATCTGGGCTTTGGTGTGCTTTTCTGATCTCAGCCATCGCCTGCAAAAGTCATGGAGTCGGCTGCAAAGTCCTCGGGGACCCTCAGCCTCCTGGCATTGGATGAAGCTCCAGGGCTGAACTTCTGAAGGGAGGATGGTTTCCTCCTCCAGGATCTCCTGCCCAGTCCTTGTCCAGAGCTTCCCAGGCTGAGCAGCTGAAGGGCCTTTTCCGGCTCCCTCCTTTCCCAAAGGTTGTGTCTCCATCCTTTCTCTCTCCTGCACAGCAACTCCAAATGGCTCCAAGGACTCTTCTGGGTCTCCAGATGCCTTTTCCTTCACGGGACCATTTCTGGCGCCTCAGGACTCTGATCCCTCCAAGTGACTCCGCTCTTTTTTTCCCAGCAAGAGAAAATTTTGCCTTGCAAAGATTTCAAATGGCTTCAAGTTTCTGTATCTGAGATGGGAAGAAAAATAATTAGAAAGAATTAAAAAGTGGAATTTAGCAATTAAACAACCTTCCCAACCTGCCTGGAGCCCCTGGCTCATCCCAGCGCAGGGCCGGAAGGAGGCAGCTGGAGAGGCCGCCCGCTTCTCTCCCCTCCGGAGACAGGATGGGGCCCTCAGCCTGGTGCGAATCCTGCCTCCTCCTCGGCTTCTCTCTCCTGCTGGGCCTCCGCAAGGCCGACCCTCCCCCCCCTCGGGCTCTTCGCATGGAGAGGGCGGCTGGGGAGCATGGGACTCGGGGTTGAAGCCGGAGGAGGGCCGGGCGGGGGTCTCTCCCTCCTCCGCCTCCCTTTGCCCGGGAAGAGCCCCCAACTCACCCGGAGAACGTCTGGATCTCCCCCCGCCAGACTCTCCCGCAGCCTCTCCGTCTCTTGCGGAGCCCCAGGGGTTAAGGAGAGCGAGTGCGGCGTCCTAGAGCGGCAAACATTTGTGACGTCACTTCCTTCCTAGTCTCCTCTGGAAAGGAAGCTGTGACGTTCACCGTCCAGTGGACCAATGGGGAAGCGCATGACGTTTCCTTCTTTTAGCAGAGGGCGCCCCCTGGTGGATTAGGGGCAAAGTGCCAGGATTCTAGAAAGCGCGGGAAAGTGGAGCGCGTCTGAGGGGAAGGGAGAGGGCAGGGATGATGGGCTTGGGAGTAGGGGGAAAGGCCCCTCTCCATGGCTCTCTGGCAGACAAAGGCTTCGACGTTTCCAGAGGCAGCACTTTCTCCATCTTCCTCTCTTTTCTGTCCAGGAACCGTTTGTGGAGATGGAGAAAAATCTCTCTGGAGGATTTGAACTCACTTCCTCAAGAACAGAACATTAAAACAGCTAACATCAAAACCTCATTAGGACAACAAAGAATGTTCCTGCGCCAACTCAGTAAGAGAAACTGCCCAAGGCTCTGATCCATTCTGAATTATTGAGTCTGTCATTGTCTATAACTGTCTGGTTAGTTCTGAACCCAACAAGAAAAACACAACAGAGGAAATTAGAACTGCAGAAAAATAATTACAGCTGCCTTCCATTGAATTCCTGTATACTGCAATCAGAGCCTGAAAAGGCAGATCCCCTCCTGGACATTTCTTCAACTCTACCTGAAAGCGCTATAGAGCACTGAAAGAACAACTAGACAAGAACAGCAGATTCTGCTAAACAAATAATTTCAACACTGTCAGACTATTTACTGAATCTGCACTACTATTAATCGTTTCATAGATCACCAACTCTCCACTTTGACTGTAACTTGTTGCTGATCCTTATGATTTATATTGATATATTGACTAATTGTAGTAAATTGTACCTTGATGACTATCTTTTCAACTGAGCATATGCACCAAGACAAATTCCTTGTGTCCAATCACACTTGGCCAATAAAATTCTATTCTATTCTATTCTATTTTCTATTCTGCCACTGAAGGCTGGGCAGAGAACGGCCTCAGAAATCCTGCCAGAAACAGCGTCAGTCAGAAAGGACAGGATTCTAAACACATTGTGTCTTCTTGTTGAGAACTTTGGTTGTGAAATGGAACACAGAAGCCATCTGGAAAATGGAGATTTCTGTCAATTTTTATTTTTAATTCAGCTGCCTTTCAATCGTGGATCACCTTAGACCTTGGGCGATCCACATCCTCTGAATCTGAAGAAAAGAACAGTCAGAGTGGGCAGACAGGACCAGTCTCTTGGAACTTGAGTCTTGGGATTGTTCAAATTGCAGCACAAAGTAAGATAAACCATTTGTCTGAAGTGGTGGTTTCCTCTAAGCAGATTGGACTAGATCAACTTAACTCTGCTGGTCTGCAACAGGTGCCATGTTCTAGAGTTAACATAACATAACAACAGTTGGAAGGACCTTTTCTAGTCACCCCTGCCTAAAGAGAAACATCTGTCAGATGGTTATAACATTTTCTTAAAATTTCCAGTGTTGGAGCATTCACAACTTCTGCAGGCAAGTGCCACTTATTAATTGTTCTGTCAGAAATTTCCTTAGTTCTAAGTTGCTTCTTTCTTTGATCAGTTTCACCCATTGCTTCTTGTTCTATCAGGTGCTTTGAGAACAGCCGACTTTTCTTTGTGGCAATGAGATATTGGAACACAGCTATCATGTCTCCCTAGTCCTTCTTTTTATTAAACTGGACATACCCAGTTCCTGCAAGTTCTTCATGTTTAGCCTCCAGTCCTCTAATCATGTTGCTCTTCTCTGTCTTTCTATAACATTGTGCTGTTTTTTCTGACTAAGTTTTTACTTGATTGGGTCACAACAGGAAGCATCAAAAAGGAATGAGCATAACTCAGTATTAAAAAAATGGATATTCAGATGTTAGACTTAGTTCATTCAGTTTGGAAGTTATAGCATTGAAAATCTCAATGACTGTTGTTCACACTTGCAACTGTTGCAGTATCTTTATGGTCACGTGATCAAAATTCAGTGGCAGCTGTTTGATTTATGACAGTCCAGTGCCCCAGGTCTGATCTTTTGCAATTCACATAGCAAATCAATGAAACCAGATTCATAACAATGTTATTTAACCTCTGTGATTCACTTAAAAACCATGGCAGAAAAGTCATAAATCAAAACTCACTTAACAAATGTTTCACTTAACAACAGAAATGTTGATCTCATTGCTCACAAGTCCGGACTACATCTACATTGTTGGGCTGTGCAATTTTTGTTCATGATTTTATATTTCTTTCAATTCTATTTCCTTTACAGAACAGAATAGAATGTCAGGGTTTCAAATAATACCCTCAAAGAAAACTCTTGAAGGATTCCTCAAAGTCACATTTTATTAGAGATGTCATATTGGATCTGGAAGCGGGCTTTCGGTCCACGGAAGTTGTCAAATGGCTGTTTTCAGCCTCAGGAGGCCCTGGAGCCAGGTGAGAAGAAAAACAGGCCAATGGGCCATCACATGCCAGAAGCGGGGAGGGATTGCATGGGATGCATAGAATTATGCGTGTGGGCATGCTGTGTGACACCTCCACCAGCCTGGCCTGGCAAAAAGGTTAGCCATCAGTGGTCCTAGACCAGGGGTCCCCAATATTTTGGATCTCAGGGACCATCAAGTTCGTAATTTCAAATCCCATGGACCACTAATACGAATCCAAAGCGCCGCTTGCTGAAGCACCTGGACTCCCAGTGATGGGATGGAGTCCTTCAGGCACTTTCCCTTCTCTCTTTTTCTCTTTCTCCCCATCTCTCGTCTCTCTCCACCTCCCCTCTCTCTCCCATTCTTTGTCTCTCATTCTCTCATCTTTCTCTCCCTTTTTCTCTCATTCCTTCTCTCTCTCCCCTTCTCTCTCTCTCTTCCACTCTTTCTCTCTCATTCTTTTTTCCCGTTAAGATTGGACACAGTCTTCAGGCAGTCTACATCAGACGCAGGCAAAAGTCCATGAACATGGAATGTTTTTATGACTAACTTTCTACCGCTTCAACAACCCCCTCCCAACTTCCCCAGTTAAAATATGTGGCAGTTAAGAAGCAAAAAGAAAATTGCCTACCAAAGCTGACCTCCTCTTCCCATTCATTATATCATCTTTCTCTCCCTTCTCTCATTCTTTCTCTCTTCCCACTCTCTCTCCCCTCTTTCTCTCATTCTCTCTCTCTCTCCTTCCTCATTCTCATCTCTTTCTCTCCCCTTCCACTCATTCTCTCTCACTTTCTCTCTCCCCTCCCTCATTCTCTCTCCCCACTTTTCTCTCATTCTCGTTCTTCTCTCCCCACTCATTCTCTCTCCCTCTCATTCTTTCTCTCCTCTGTTTCCCTTCTCTCATCTCTCATTCTCTCTTCTCCCATTCATTCTCTCTCACTCTTTTCTCTCATTTTCTCTCCTCCTGTTTCTTTCTCCCACACTCTCATTCTCTTTCTCTCTCAACTCTTTCTCATTCTGATTCTCTCTCTCTCTTATCTCTTTCTGTCTCTCATTCATTCTCTCTCATTCTCTCTGATTCTCTCTCTCTCTCTCTCTCTCTCATCTCTCTCTCATCTCTGGCTCTCATTCTCTGCATCCTTTCAGAGCCAGGTGGCCAGCAAGAGCTGTGAAGCGCCTCGGACAACATCCCCAGAGCGGGCAAGCCAGTCGGAGCACTCTGAGTTTTCCCTCCAGCTGAGTAATCAGCCCAGAGACTCTGGGAGGAGGAGGCGGGAAGAAGGAGCAAGTACTGGAAAACAAGGCATGCCAGGAAGGAGTTGCCTGCTGACCTCAGAAAATTAAGGTGCATCAATATTTAATACAAGTCATTCTTTGGGACTTCTTCCAAGTGCTCATCTCTCTCATTCTCTCTCTTATTCTCTCATTCTCTTTCTGTCTCTCATCTCTCTCATTCTGATTCTGTCTCTCTCTCATTCTCTTTCTCATTCTCTCTTTCATTCTGTCTTTTCTGTATTTCATTTTAGCGGCATCAATTCCGCTTGGTATATTTGCCAGTGGAGCAAAGCAGTCTGCTGCCACTTGGGACTCAGAGCTGTAAATGGCGCCTGATCAGAGCAGCCAGATTTTGCTCTCCATTGTGGATGCCAGACATTACCTCTGAGGTCTCCCGCCATTTCCGCTCCAGACTTGCAGGGCCAATCTGGCATCTACAATGCAAAATGCTGCTCCCAGACCAGTCTATTTCAGTTCAAGTCTCACGGAGATGCTGCTTTAGCTGGCAAATACAAGCGAATACTGATGCTCTTGCAGTAGTGTGCTCACAGCTTCCAGCCATGGCAATCTCTGCTTGGACAGTTCCTCCACCAGGCTGCAGCAAAATAAAGATTTCTCCACGGACCACCAAAATTTTCTGACCACGGTTTGACTGCTGGTCTACATTTCAGGAACTATTGATCTTCCTTTCAGTCAAGTGACTATCCAGTCTCTTCTTAAAACATCCAGGATGAAGCAACCACAATGTCTGAAGGAAAGCTGTTTCACTGGTTAAATGTCTTTACTGTAAGGAAGATCCTTGTTAATTCAAAATTGCTCTCAATTATTTTGAATTTGTTATCCTACCCTCTGCTTTGGAAAACTGACCCCTCCTCTTTGTGGCAGCCTATCAAGTACTAGAATATTGCTATCATGTCACTCCCAATCCTTCTTTTCTCTAGATTAGCCAAAATCCTGCGACCGTTCTTCATATGTTTTAGTCTCCAGGCCTTTAATCAGCCTACTGCTCTTCTCTGTACTTTTTCCAAAGTCTCACCATCTTTTGTAATTTGAGGACCAAAACTGGATGCAGTATTCCAGGTGTGGTCTTACTAAGGTTTTATAGAGGGACTATACTTCATGTGATTTTGATTCTATGCTTCTGTTTAAATTTTATTAGCTTTTTGGCTGCTGCACAGGTAACTCATCCATTCAGACTCCAAGGTCCTTCTCAGTTTTGTTGATTTTGGGTACTCTTTTTCTGCCCAGGTGTAAAACAGGTTCTGAAAGGTTCTGGACCGATAGTGGAAATTTTGAGTAGTTGAGGCATATCACCTCTGGCTGACCCCGAGTGGATGCATAGAGATTTTACAATATTCTTCCCCCAGGAGTGGGGTGGTAATGGGATTTTGCAGTATCCTTCTGCCATGCCCACCAAACCACGCCCACAGAACCAGTAGTAAAAAAAAATTAGATTTCACCACTGGATTCAACCTTATCTCATTTGGATCAGAAAGACACAATATGCATAGACATGGTAGGACACTGGCTAGAATACAGTACTACAGGCTAATTGCCCACAGCCAGGAGTTTCATTCGGACAGGCTCATGGTTGATTCAGACTTTCATCCTTCTGAGGACAGTAAAATGAGGATGCTGGGGACCATACTGACTTTGTAAACTGCTTAAAGAGTATTGTAAAGCATTTTGGGTATATAAGTCTAAGTGGAATTACTATTGTTATATAGTTTCTCCAGCATGGATCCTTATGAGAAGAAAGACCTCCACTTTGAGCAAAGTCTTTCCACACTCCATGCATTTATGGCTTCTCCCTGTATCCTTGTATATTCTTAAATACTGTTATGAGCAAAGGTCTTTCCACACTCCATGCATTTATATGGTTTCTCCCTGTATGGATCCTTTAAATTCTTAGTACTTTTGAGCAAAGGTCTTTCCACACTCCATGCATTTAAATGGCTTTTCCCTGTGTGGATCACCTTATGTGAAATAAGATGACCTCTTGAGCAAAGGTCTTTCCACACTCCATGCATTTATAGGACTTTTCTCTTGTGGAGTTTATTGTGTTACTGAGTCCACTGCTACGTCTTTCCACTCCATGCATTTATGGCTTCTCCCTGTGGATCCTTTTATGTATTCTTAGGCCACTGTTGAGCAAAGGTCTTTCCACTCCATGCATTTATCGGCTTCTCCCGGTGTGGATCACCTTATGGCGAATAAGATGACCTCTTGAGCAAAGGTCTTTCCACTCCATGCATTTAAATGGCTTCTCCTGTGTGGATCATCTTATGGCGAATAAGATGATCTCTTTGAGCAAAGGTCTTTCCACACCATGCATTTATATTCTCCCTGTGTGGATCCTCTTATGGTAATAAGATGACCTCTTGAACAAAGGTCTTTCCACACTCCATGCATTTAATGGCTTTTCCCTGTGTGGATCACCTTATGGAATAAGATGACTCTTTGAGCAAAGGTCTTTCCACACATGCATTATAACTTCTCCCTGTGTGGATCCTTTTATGTATTCTTAGGACTGTTATGAGCAAAGTCTTTCACTCCATGCATTTAAATGGCTTCTCTGTGGATCCTCTATGGAAATAAGATGACCTCTTTGAGCAAAGGTCCACACTCCATGCATTTGGACTTTTCTCTTGTGTGATCTTATTGTGCTTACTAAGTCCACTGCTATGAATGCCTCACACTCCATGCATTTATACGGCTTCTCCCCTGTGTGTATCCGTTTGTGTATTCTTAGGCTACTGTTTTGAGCAAAGGTTTTTCCGCACTCCATGCATTTAAATGGCTTTTCCCTGTGTGGATCTCTTATGGAAATAAGATATCTTTGAGCAAAGGTCTTTCCACACTCCATGCATTTAAATGGCTTTTCCTGTGTGGATCTTTGTGTAATAAGACTCTTTGCAAAGGTTTTTCCACACTCCATGCATTTAAATGGCTTTTCCCCTGTGTGAATCCTCTTATGGGAAATAAGATGATCTCTTCGAGCAAAGGTCTTTCCACACTCCATGCATTTAAATGGCTTTTCCCCTGTGTGGATCACTTTGTGGAATAAGATTCTCTTGAGCAAAGGTCTTTCCACACTCCATGCATTTAAATGGCTTTTCCTGTGTGGATCATTTTGTGCATAGTAAGTGCTTTACTATAAGCAAAGGTCTTTCCACACTCCATGCATTTATACGGCTTCTCCCCTGTGTGGATCATTTTGTGCATAGTAAGTGCTTTACTATAAGCAAAGGTCTTTCCACACTCCATGCATTTATAAATTCTCCTGTGTGGATCTCTTATGGGAATAAGATTACTTCTTTGAGCAAAGGTCTTTCCACACTCCATGCATTTATAGGCTTCTCCCTGTGTGGATCCTCTTATGGAATAAGATTACTTCTTTGAGCAAAGGTCTTTCCACTCCATGCATTTATAGGCTTTTCTCTTGTGTGGATGTTATGGGTCCACTGCTATGTGATGTTTCCTCACTCCATGCATTTATCTTCTCCTGTGTGGATCTCTTATGGGAAGATTACCTCTTTGAGCAAAGGTCTTTCCTCCATGCATTTATCTTCTCCCTGTGGATCTCTTATGGGAATAAGATTACCTCTATGAGCAAAGGTCTTTCCACTCCATGCATTTATGGCTTCTCCCTGTGTGGATCCTCTTATGGGAATAAGATTACCTCTTGAGCAAAGGTCTTTCCACACTCCATGCATTTAGCTTCTCCCTGTGTGGATCTTATGGGAAATAAGATGACCTCTTGAGCAAAGGTCTTTCCACAATCCATGCATTTAAATGGTTTTCCTGTGGATCATTTTGTGGATAGTAAGATTACTTCTATAAGCAAAGGTCTTTCCATACTCCATGCATTTATACTTTCTCTCCTGAGTGGATCCTTTTATGGGAAATAAGATTACTATGTCTTCTGAACTTTACACTCTGCATTTGTATAGCTTCTCCCCAGTGTGAATCCTTTCATGGGAAGTAAGTTGCCTGCTTGTTCTAAAACATGTTCTTTCCAAACATTGATAAGGCTTCTCTTTTGTCAATCATTTGAGGTGTAAGAATTTATTTCAAGAGAAGGCATGAATGTCATGTAACTTTTCCGTTGTGTCTTCTTATGCATCTTCTCCTTGTTTTAAATGGTGTTCTTTTACTAGTAATTTAGCTTTGATTGGCAAACTTTTCCAATATATTTTTCCTTATTTTCTCCTGTTGCATGAAAGTTTTGTATTGGAGCATCAGTGGAAGATGAGCTTTCCTGATTCCTATCATTTGACTGGTTTCCATCATGGTTTCTAATTCCATTAATTCCAAACTCTGTTCCATCTTTAGCATTGATCACTTGGAATAGTTCACAGGAATCTTGATTCTTCTGATATTATTACCTTCAAAGCAAAGAGAAATGAAAATGATAACAAGGTTAGAGAAGATCAAACCGTAAGTCAAGTGAATTTCCTTCTGAATTTTCCAAAATTCGTTATTTTATGTTTGCATGCTTACAGTGGTGTGATATAGACAGAATGATTTCTATATTCATGAGTCCTGAAAGCTTTGAAAATATCTAAACATCTCTTTCTTTATCTATATATGTGCAAACCAAACAAAATCTGTTTTGAGTCATGGAATAATCAGAAACATCCAAGGAGGAATAGGAGAAAGATTTATTGGGGTGGGTTAATTTCAGAGACCTGAGAGAACTGAAACAATTTTGAAACAAGCTCTTTCTTCCCAAGTACCTTGGAGCAGCTGCTCCATGGCGTCTGTTGTCTGGCAGGCAGGACTACCACTGCTCGTTCCTTGATCCCAGGGATGAGACTTTGGGCAAGTCCTTGCTTGAAGCCTCCCATTAGCTTGTAAATGTCTTTGCACTGAGACTGGAAAGGTTGGGAGGCTTCAAGAATGACTATTTCTACTCATCGGTTGAAGGGCATTTGGCGGATCTGGTACAGGCTTCCGTTTGCAGAGAAGAGGCCTAAACTACTAGTGTGAGATCACACAAGGCGAAGTGCAAGATCTCACACTAATTATCTTAGGATCACTGCAGTACTTTAGTCCTGTGTTCTAAACTGAGGACTGCACGAGATCCAGGGCAAAGTCTTTGAAAACAAAGAGGCCTTCCTTTGTTTGAAAGCATTTTGTCCTGGAGCTTGTGCAGCCTTGGTTAGCAGAAAAGAGGCCTATAGCAGTGTAATGCCAGTTCATGTGAGATGACTAGTGCCAGATTTCCCACTATTGATCTTGTGTATCTCTCACTACTTTAGGCCTGTATGCACCCAAGCAGGCAAAGGAACCGACAGCTCGCTCCATCCCGTAAAGTAAGTCCCCAGTTGGGGTTACATGTTACTCTGCTGCTCATTTAAGTGTGAATGACGTGGTGCTGTAACATTTATAATTTCAGGACTGAGTCTTAAGTACTTGGGAGACAGTTAGGTCATAACTTGGAATGGTCACTTAGTGAACTGTCGTAACTGAGGATCACCTGTACCCTAGATGCTCTGAGGCACACTTCAAGAGGCCTTCTTGAATTGGGTGAGAATCCTCCTCCATGGCCTGAGCAAAGTTCTGTTCTCACACAATTTGGGAGGTTTCAGAGGACAAATAACATATGATCTCCAGAGGATACATAAAGAACACTCCATTCTTTTCATCCTCCACAGATAAGTTCAAATAGAAATGGAAAAATACAGATAAGGAATGGCCCAAAAGCATCTAAGCAAAGAGACACTGACTCTAAACTTCCTGGGTACCAGAAGGCCAGATACTTTCTTTTCCTTTCCAGGAGATGATATCTGATTATAGTTAGTTTTATTAAAAAACACTAATCTGTCTTCTTGAACTCTCTGATTGGGGACTAGAAAACTCTTACCCAGAGAGACCACGTTCCGATGGTTTTCAAGCATGACTTCCGAATGCAGCGCTTTCTGGGCAGGATCCAGCTGAGACCATTCCTCCTCAGAAATACACAGCCACCTCCTCGAAGGACACAAGACTCTCCTGAACATGGAAAAAAAGAACAGAACAGGAGGATTCGCAGTCTCTTCATAACATAACATAACAAAACATAATAACAATCAAATTGGAAGGGACCTTGAGGCTTTCTAGTTCAACCCCTGCCAGGCAGGAAACCCTACCATTGCAGACAAATGGCTATCCAACATTTTCTTTAAAATTTCCAGTGAGCATTCACAACTTCTGCAGGCAAGTTGTTCCACTTATTGATTGTTCTAACTGTCAGGAAATTTCTCCTTAGTTCTAAGTTGCTTCTCTCTGATTTTTTCCATTGCTTCTTGTTCTACCTCAGGTGCTTTGGAGAACAGCCCGACTCCCTCTTCTTTGTGGCAATGAGATATTGGAACACTGCTATCATGTCTCCCCTAGTCCTTCTTTTCATTAAACTAGACAGTTCCTGCAACGTTCTTCATATTTTAGCCCAGTCCCTCATTACCTTGGTTGCTCTTCTGCTCTCTTTCTAGAGTCTCAAGATCTTACATCGTGGAAACTGAATACAATATTCCAAGTGTAGCCTTACCAAGGCATTATAAAGTGGTATTAACACTTCATGTGATCTTGATTCTGTCCCTCTGTTTATGCAGCCCAGAACTTTATTTGCAAATCATCAATGATTTAGACAAGGGGTTGAAGAATTCATCAAATTTGCAGACAAGACCAAAGTGGAAGGAATACCAACACTCCAGGAGATAGGCTTGAGATATAGAAGAACTGACAGATTGGCACCTTCTAAAATGAAATTCAATGCTGAGAAATGTAATGTGCTACATTTAGGAAGAAAAACCAAATCCACTGGCACAGAATAGGTGATACCTGGAAAAGTAGTAAGTGGAACAGGGATCTTGGAGTCCTAGTGGACAATCGTTTAAACATGAGCCAGCAGTGTACAGTTGAAAAACACCCAACAGAATCATAGGCTGCATCAAGAGGATAGAATCAAGATCACATGAAGTGTTAGTACCACTTTATAATGCCTTGGTAAGGCCACTTAGGAACATTGCATCCAGTATTGCCATGATGTAAAAGATCCTGAGACTCTAGAACATGTCAAACTTGGTCCCTTTAAGACTTGGACTTGTCCCAGAGTCCTCAGCCAGCTTTGCTCTGGGGTTGTCACAAGTCTAAAGAGAGTCTAAAGAGAGCAGAAGAGCAACCAAGATAATGAGGGGACTGAGGCTAAAACATACGATGAGCGATTGCAGGAACTGGACATGGCTACTCTAGTGAAGAGAAGGACCAGGGGACATAGCAGCGTCCAATATTTGAGGAACTGCCACAGAGGAGGTGGTCAAACTATTTTCCAAAACACCGAAGGCCAGACAAGGAATAATGGATGGAAACTGAACAAGAGGTTCAACCTGGAAATAAGGAGACTTTTTGACAGTGAGCAATCAACCAATGGAAGAGCGTTTCCTTCTGAAGTTGTAGCTTCATCACTGGGAGCTTTCAAGAGACTAGACTGCCAACTGTCAGAAATGGTGTAGGGTGGTTGGACTAGATGACCTGGTCCCTTCCAACTCTAATCTGTACCTTATGAGGTTGAATTAATTACCAAAAAAAGGTGGTCCAGCAGTTCATACCACTGTGAAAAGTTTATTCCTAATTGTTGAAGAACTTTAAAAGTGCTTCTTGTAAAGGCAACGTTGGAGGAGCACCTAGCAGAATAAGATAACCAGAGGAAGCTGTGACTGACAGCAACTTCAACCTGCTATTCTGCTGTCCATGTTGTGGAAGGCACAAAAATAATCCAGTCCAAACAAGGGGAAATAGAAGGAGAGAGCACTCTGCACCACTTCACTTCCTGAAGGAGAATAGAAATCGAATAATTTTCCCTTTCTTACTTGATTTAGGTTCAACCGCTGTTTGATCGCCATCATAAAATCAGAAAATTTCATTCTTTGTTTCTCTGTAAGGAATAAATAATTTCAAAATAAATAATTGTTTTATTTATTTATTTTGAACAATTTAAATGCTGCCTATCTACATATTTATTAAAATAATCAAACTAATAAAAGGAGACTTATATAATACATTAAAATAATAAAATCACTCCCACCCCTGGCGACAGCACCACATAGGAGCCATTTAATGGGCTCATCCCTCTGGGTTCTCTGGCAGAACCAGGTCTTCAACGCCTTCCAGAAGGCGCTGAGTGGGAGCCATTCTAATCTGTCGGGGATGATGTTCCAGAGAGGAGCTCCCGGAGAAGGCCCTTCTGGTCTCACCAGTGTGTCTTCCTAGGAGATGGGACACACATTCCCTGCCTCCACACTCTAGTGGGTTGGGCAGATGTAACCAAGAGATGGTCCTCACATAACCTGGTCCCAAGCCATGAAGGGCTTTAAAGGTGACAACCAGCACCTTTAATTGCACCGAAGCAAATTGGCAGCCAATGCAGCTCCTACAGGAGACACTTGTGCTCACTGGGGTCTGCACAAAGCCATAGGTCCGTGGTAAATAAAGCCCCCCTCGTTTGTGATCTTATCCAAGAGGGGGGTGCGGACCTGATGGGCATTACGGAGACCTGGTTGGGCACGGAAGGAGTTCCCTGGTGAAATGTGGCTTCATTGCATCAGCCGAGGCCCAGGGTAGGGGTTGTTATCAGTCTAGAACCAAGAGACCACTGTACCACAGATAGCGGATGTGAATCCTCTTTGTGAAGTGGGGCCTGGGGAGGCAGGTGGGCTTGCTGATCACATACCTGGCTCCTACGTGACAGCAGCCCTGCCCGAGCTGCTGGATATCGCTGGGATGGTTGAGACCCCCAGACTTATGGTCATGGGGATTTCAACCTGCCATCGGTGAGGAGTCCATGGCAGCTCGGGAGTTCATGGCTTCCATGACGGCCCTGGACCTGACCCAGTTAACGGGTCCCACTCACATAAACACTCTGGACTTGATTTTCACTCTGGACAGTGATTGAATGATCTGGAATTAGGATATAGTTATTAAACCCTTGTCATGGTCAGATCATTTCTCCTTCAACTCGACTTTGAACCGCCACCCTCAGCGCGGGAGATGGGACGTTCACTGGTTCCGTCCAGGCGCCTGATGGACCGGAGGGTTCCAGATGGAGCTTGGGCCACTACCTGAGGACTTGGCCTGCGGCTCGACTGGGGACCTTATCGCTGCCTGGGAAGGGGTGGCGGGGGCTCTGGATCAGGTCGTGCCTTTGCGGCCTCTGACTCGCCGCTCTCGATTAGCCTTGGTATTCCAAGGAGCTGAGAGGATAGCGCGGAGAACGCCTGGAGATTGGAGGCCACCGCTCCGAATCTGACCGGACACTAGTGCGGTCTCAAATTCAGACCTATCTGGTGGCGATGAAGGTGGCAGTATTTTCCACCCTCATTGCATCTGCAGATAACCGCCCAGCCGCCCTGTTTGGTGACTCTCTTATTCATCAGGGGCGTTGGAAGATCCTGCAGGGAGCTGAGGAGTTTGTACAGTATCTGCAAGATAAAATCGCTCAGATTCGGGAAGAGTTGGATGCAGATTGGGTACAGGAGAGATGGCGGGCTCGTGATGTTTCCATCTGGGATGAGTTTGATTCTGTGACTCCTGAGGACATGGACAGGATACTGGGGCTGAATGCCCACATGTTTATTGGACCCGTGTCCCTCCTGGTTGGTGCTGGCCACCCAGGAGGTTACACGTGACTGGCTTCAGGAATTGTTAATGCTTCTTTGATGGGTGTTTTCCTTCCTTGAAAGAAGCGGTGGTGACCCCTCCTCAAGAAGCCTTCCTGGATCCAGCCATTTTATCTAATTCGTCCATCAACCTTCGGGCGAAGGTTGTTGAGAATAATGCATGACAGTTCCCTCAATACCTGGATGAAACTATCTAGACCGTTCCAGTCCGCTTGGCCGGTTACAACACAGAGAGACAGTGGCGTTGGTTGATGATCTCTGGAGGGCTGGGACAGGGTTGTTCCTCTGGTCCTATTAGATCTCTCGGCTTGATACCATCAACCATGGTATCCTGCTGGCAGGGGATGGGAGTGGGTGGCACCATTTATCGGTGGTTCTCCTCCTATCTCTCCACTGGTGTTGGCAGGAGGGCAGAGATCGGCCCAGGCGCTCATGTGGGGTGCCACAGGGGTGGGTCCTCTGCCTCTTCAACATCTATGAAGCCACTGGGTGAGATCATCCGTGGCTTTGGTGTGAGTTGTCATCTATGACACCCAGATATAAGGCCACCCAGGCCGTTGACGTCATGTCCTGGTGTCTGGAAGCGTCGGGTCTGGATGGGGGACAGCTCAATCCCTTGAACCTGGCTGTGGATGCGGCTTCCTGATACTCATTGCTGACTAGGGGGAAGTCATTGGCCCCACAGAGAGTACAACAGCGTCCTCCTGGATGCACAGCTGTCTCTTGAAGATCATTTGGGGCCGTCGCCAGCTTTTATCAGGTTCGCCTGATCGCCAGTTTCCCTTTCTGGACTGGGTTTCTCTGCGTCACCCATGTCGTTACCTCGCCTGGACTGCAATATACATGGGGCTCCTTGAAGAGCATCCGAGCTCAAATGGTCCAGAATCTGCACGGGTAGAGGGAGTACCTCGTGGCTCCCATATAACCTCTCCTGCGGGCACTGGCTTCCGTGGTCTTCTGCAATTCAAGTGTTGATTACCTTTGCGCTCCATGGCTTAGGACGGGCTATTACGGACCGCCTACTGCAGCCTCACCGACCTGTGCGCTCCCCAGGAGGGCCTCCTGGTGTGGTGACAATGTCGACTGGCGACCCCCAGGGTAGGGCCTTCTCTGTGGGGGCTCCTGCCCTCTGGAGCAAACTGCCTCCGGGCCTAACTCCAACTTCCGCCTGAGCTGAAGACTCTTTATTCCATCGGCAGGCTAGCCTGATTAAGTAATTTTAAATGGGGTTTATTTTGTATTATTTAGTTTTAATATTTTGACCACTATTTACATAAATTTCTAGTCTGTTTTAAATTATTTATTGTATCCTTTAAATTGGCTAAACACCTGAGTCCTTGGAGATATATAAATCAATAAATAAATAAATAAATAAATAAATAAATAAATAAATAAATAAATAAATAAATAAATAAATAAATAAATAAATATAAAATAAATAAATAAATAAAATACTGGACTCTTTTTACCAACTGGAGCTTCCAGGCGTGTTCAATAGTCAAGAATGGGTGACTAGGACATGGATTTATATTGTCAGCCCAGGAAGTTTAACTGGTGCCCAATGTTGCAAAGGCCCTCTGGATCACCTGCTCTTCAAGCAGGGTCATTGACTAAAGAAAACCCAATTCACTGGGGTCTGTTTGGTGGTGATCCCATCAAGACCAGAGGTGGCAATTCTCCTTAAATAAACTCAGAGCCACTCGGTCTTGCCAGGCTTTAGTTTCAAGTTGCTATCCAGCTCCTAATTGCAGGCACTGCAAGAGGAGGACACAGCATCGTTTAACCACCATGAGCGAGACAGCAAGATATCTCAGTCCATGCTGGCAGATGATCTTATAAAGCAGTTTCATATCAATAGAAGAGGAGAATCAGCAGAACAAAGCAGTGGACAAGCTGAATTCTTCCTATCAACACTGACTGAGCAGCTGCAGAGGAAGTCCAGAACGGCCTCCTATCAGCCACAGGAGAGTACCATGCATGTATCTTCCTAGGATCCTGCTGTCTACTTCCTCAGGAGCAACAGGGTGAAACCATTCCCAGATAATAAGGGGCCACTGGACAGGAACCAGTATCCAACTGGGAACAAAGTCGAGCAATTTTATCTTTCAGCACATTCCTGAGGCCTTCAGGTGGACAATCTGGAAACTCACCTAAAGAGGTCCCTGTTATCTGAAGATGCAATTTGTCTGGAGAACTATAAATAGGGAGGTATCTATAGAAGAAGAGAGCGAAGGTAAGACAGATGGGTAATCATAGGATCTTCAATTACCTCCTGAGGTGTCCTGACTTTGATCTTCCCAAGGATCCTCCTGAAAAATAGCTCCTGAGGATTTGATGGTTTCTTCTTTCCTCAGGATCTCTGATCTCCACAGTGCAGCACTTCAATAGGAGGAAGGAAAAGCAGAATTAAATACATCACCTGACGTAAAGTGGATTCTTATATTGAACACAACCTCAAAGCCCCCAATATCCATCAGTGTGATTGAGTGAAAACAATGGAACAATGTCCTACAAGAATGGTGGGGCCACCTATTATAAATGTCAGAGAGGTTTGGGAAGGAGGGTGAAGTATTCAAACACATTCTCTGTTGTCTTTTGAGCTCCTAAAGTGTCTCACCTGCATCTCACCTGCTCTTCTGCTCCTCCGCCTGGCTCAAGAAGCCTTCCACCAGGGCCACCGCCTGGGAGCTGGTCTCTGCTCCACACTCCTCACCCAGCCTCCATCTCTGGGGGCAGAAGAGCCAGGAACTGCTCCAGAACCACCAGGTCCAGCATCTGGGCTTTGGTGCTTTTCTGATCTCAGCCAGCGCCTGCAAAAGTCATGGAGTCGGCTGCAAAGTCCTCGGGACCCTCAGCCTCCCGATATTGGATGAAGCTCCAGGGCTGAACTTCTGAAGGAGGATGGTTTCCTCCTCAGGATCTTCTGCCCAGTCCTTGTCCAGAGCTTCCCAGGCTGAGCAGCTGAAGGGCCTTTCCCTCCTTTCCCAAAGGTTGTGTCTCCATCCTTTCTCTCTCCTGCAGAGCAACTCCAAATGGCTCCAAGGACTGTTCTGGGTCTCAGATGCCTTTTCCTTCACAGGACCATTTCTCACCTCAGGACTCTGATCCCTCAAGTTGTTATTTTTTCCCAGCAAGAGAAAAGTTTGCCTTGCAAAGATTACAAATGGCTTCAAGTTTCTGTATCTGAGATGGGAAGAAAAATAATTAGAAAGAATTAAAAAGTGGAATTCAGTCACTGAACAACCTTCACCCAACCTGCCTGGAGCCCCGAGCGGCTCATCCCAGCCTGGGGCCGGGAAGGAGGCAGCTGGAGAGGCCGCCCGGCTTCTCTCCCCTCCGGAGACAGAAGGGCCCTCAGGGGAGCCTGGTGAATCCTGCCTCCTCCTCCGGCTTCTCTCCTCTCCTGCTGGGGCTTCCCAAGGACCTCCTCCCCTCAGGCTCGCATGGAGGGCTGAGCATGGGACCATTGAAGCCGAAGGGGCCGGGGTCTCTCCCCTCCTCCCCCTTTGCCCAGGAAGAGCCCCCAACTCACCCGGAGGTCTGGATCTCCCCCAGACTCTCCCAGCCTCTCCGCCTCCTGCAGCCCCAGGGTTAAGGAGGCAGTGCGGCATCCTAGAGCGGAAAACGTTTGTGATGTCATTTCCTTCCTAGTCTCTGGAAAGGCAGTTGTGACGTTCACCGCCCAGTGGACCAATGGGGAAGCGCATGACGTTACCGTCTCGTAGGAGAGGACGCCCCCTGGTGGATTAGGGGCAAAGTTCCAGGATTGTAGAAAGGGCGGAAAGGAGCGTCTGAGGGGAAGGAGGCGGAATGATGGGCTTGGGAGTAGGGGGAAAGGCCCCTCTCCATGGTTGCCTGGCAGGCAGAAGGCTTCAACGTTTCCAGAGGCTGCGCTTTCTCGATCTTCTTCTCTTTCCTGTCCAGGAAAGGTTTGTGGAGATGGAGAAAAATATCTCTGGAGGATTTGAACTCGCTTCCCTCAAGAACAGCCGCCGTGAAGGCTGGGCAGAGATTGGAGGAGGCCTCAAAAGGGGCCAAATGCTGTCAGAAACAGCCGGACAGTCAGAAGAGAAGAACCAGGAGGCTCTCTGGGAAACACAGTTTGTGTCTTGCGGTTGTTGAGAACTTTGGTCTTAAGTGAGGAAAATGGAACACAAACTGGGAAGCCACAATCTGAAAAAATGGAGATTTCTGTCAATTTTGATTTTTTAATTCACTACATACAGCTGCCTTTCTCAAATCGTGACGCTCAGCCTCACAACGGAGGACCTTGGGCGATCCGTCTCTTGTGCCTGCTGAATGACGCTGAAGAAAAAGAACAGTCAGAGTGGGCAGAAGACGAGGACCAGGAACCTCTCTTGGAACTTGTGTGTCTTGGGATTGTTGCAAATTGCAGCACAAAGTGGGGAAAGATAAACCATTTGTCTGAAGTGGTGTAGTTTCCTGCCTAAGCAGGGGGTTGGACTAGAAGACCTCCAACTTCCTTCCAACTCTGCACCTCCGGCCCCGTCCCTGCAAGCCAGGTGCCAGCTGTTCTAAGAAAGTTAACATAACATAACAACAGAGTTGGAAGGGACCTTGGAGGCCTTCTAGTCCAACCCCCTGCCTAGGCAGGAACCCTACACCATCTCAGTCAGATGGTTATCCAACATTTTCTTAAAAATTTCCAGTGTTGGAGCATTCACAACTTCTGCAGGCAAGTCGTTCCACTTATTAATTGTTCTGTCAGGAAATTTCTCCTTAGTTCTAAGTTGCTTCTTTCTTTGATCAGTTTCCACCCATTGCTTCTTGTTCTACCCTCAGGTGCTTTGGAGAACAGCCCGACTCCCTCTTCTTTGTGGCAACCCCTGAGATATTGGAACACAGCTATCATGTCTCCCCTAGTCCTTCTTTTTATTAAACTAGACATACCCAGTTCCTGCAACCGTTCTTCATGTTTTAGCCTCCAGTCCTCTAATCATCTTTGTTGCTCTTCTCTGCACTCTTTCTAGTCTCAACATTGTGCTGTTTTTTTTTTACGGACTAAGTTTCCTCCTACGTACTTGGGCTTGGGTCACAACAGGAAGCATCAAAAAAGGAAAATTGAGCATAGAGGCTACAGTATTCCTTAAAAAAAATAAGGATATTCAGATAGTCCTAGACTTACAACAGTTCATTCAGTGACCATTCGAAGTTATAACGGAATTGAAAATCTCGGCTTATGACTGTTGTTCACACTTGCAACTGTTGCAGTATCTTTATGGTCACGTGATCAAAATTCAGTCGCTTGGCAGCTGACTCGTATTTATGACAGTCGCAGTGCCCCAGGTCACGTGATCCCCTTTTGCAACCTTCTCGCAAGCAAAATCAATGGGGAAACCAGATTCACTTAACAACCGTGTTATTAATAACCTCTGTGATTCACTTAAAAACCATGGCAAGAAAAGTCATAAAATGGGGCAAAACTCACTTAACAAATGTTTCACTTAACAACAGAAATGTTGATCTCAATTGCGGTCACAAGTCCAGGACTACATCTACATTGTTGGGCGTAGCAATTTTGGTTCATGGGGGTTTTTATTTCTTTCAATTCTATTTCCCTTTACAGAACAGAATAGAATGTCAGGGTTTCAAGTAATACCCTCAACGAAAGAAAACTCTTGAGGCTTGGATTTCCTCAAAGTCACATTTTTGTTCTGTTTCCCTTCCCCCAATACTCCCAGCAAAGAGTCCGTCAGAGGCCTTCCTTTTTTCCTTTTATTTACATAGATACATGTCCTGGCCACGTCTACCCACGGGCCTGCCAAGTTTCTGGAGATAACGAGGAAATTATAGATAAGGCCAGAATTACTCACGAATATATTCTTCCCTCCATTGAAACAGTTAGCTCGCAATTCATTAGCTGCCAACTCATTACTTTGTCCAAGACAAAAACCAGGAAGTCCGCCTCCTATTTATAGTCTCTGCAGATGTCACTGCATGACAATTATGACTTGGCTTTGTCCCAACTCTTCGCTGCTGCGCACGGCGATCACGCCGTAATCTTGCATCACTCCAAAACTGTTCTTGGGGCGTTGCCAAATCAGCAGGAGGCTCCATGGAATCAGGCTTTGCCGGCCCCTCCTCCCTTTGAGTGGGTGCCAGGGAGGGAAAGGGCTCAAGAGAAGCAGGGCTGGCCAGGTCTTCTCCCTCACTTTCTGAATCATCCGAGTCCAGGAGTCCGGGTCCAGGAACCTGGGTCACAACACTATCCCTCACCGCAGGGCCCTTCCCCCGGGGCTGACGATCGGGATGCAGTCGGGCTGGGTTCTGCTCATGGAAGGCCTGCACCAGGTCAGGGGCATGAACGTCGGAGGCATCTACCCAGGAGAAATCAGTCCCGTATCCCTTCCACGCGATCAAATATTGGAAACGACCCTTCAGCCAGCGGGAGTCTCGTACGCTGTGGACTTCGTATTCCTCCGATCCGTCCTCGGCGAAAGTGACGGGTGCTGTTGGGCACCGAAGGGGACTCAGTGTGGCCTCAGGAACTAGAAGGGACCGTGAAAACGGGTGGATCCGCATGGATCGTGGCAGGGTCAGTCGGTAGGCTACCGGGTTGATGACTGCCTCGACAGACGGGCCAATGAATCGGTGGTCCAACTTCTTTACTGGGCGGTCGGACGGGAGGTGTTTGGTGGAAGCCACACCGGTCTCCAACTGCCAGCGGGGCGTTGCCCCGTCGGGAGGCGGTCGGGACCGTTTGTAGTCCTCCTTTGCCCGATTCAGCTGCTGGCGTACCAACTGTTGGACCGCATGCAATTCCGTCAGGAAGGTCTGCGTTCAGGAACAGGAGAGTCCGGTGGTGCCAGAGGAAGAGCATGGATGGTACCCACATTGGCAAAGAATGGGGTCATCTGAGTAGAGGTGTGCTGAGAGTTGTTAAAAGCAAAGTCCGCCAGGGACAGGTAGTCGGCCCAGTTGTCCTGTTGCTGGTTGATGAAGCAACGGAGATACTGTTCCAGTATACCGATGACCTTCTCTGTACCCCGTCGGTCTCCGGATGGTGCGATGACGACAGACACACCTGCACCTCCAACGCGCCATCAGGCTCTTCCAGAAGCGGGCTGTGAACTGAACTCATGGTCCGAAACCACCCTGTCCGGTAGACCATGGAGGCGGAAGATGTGCTGCAGAAAGAGCGGGCGTTTTGCGGCTGTGGGCAGTCAGGCATGGGATGAAGTGTGCCATCTTGGTGAGCATGTCCACCACCACCAGCACCGTGGTGAACCCAGAGGACGGCGGCAGGTCTGTCAGGAAATCCATAGAGATCGCCCCAGGGTCTGTCGGGTGTCGGCAAGGGTTGGAGGAGCCGGGAGGGGCCCCGTGGCGGTCTTGGCTTGCCGGCACGGTACGCAGGATGTCACGTAGGCATGTATATCATGCCGCACTTCGGGCCACCAAAGGTCCGTGTCACCAGGTGGAGGTCTTGAAGAACCCAAAATGTCCTGCTGCAGGGTTGTCGTGGCACTGGGTCATGACGAGGGCTCGGAGTGGTCCTGTGGGCACATATAATCGCCCGAAACTTGAGTAAGTCCTCCTCCAAGGTCCAAGGAGGCGTGGGGCCCACCTCCGCTCTCCTTTGCTGCGACCAGGCGTCCTGGCGCTGCGCCTGCACCTGGGCCCGCAAGTCCACTGGCTCCGTGCTGCGGCCAAGGCTTCTGCCGGCAGCACTGTCCGTGGAGGAAGGGAGTCCTTGACGAGAGGTACTCTGGCTTATGGGACAAGGCATCCGCCCTCCGGTTGTGACCGCTGGGAATGTAGGTCACAAGTTGAACCGGCAAAACAATGACCACCGGATCTGCCGCTGGTTCAACTTCCGAGCTGTGGTGAGGTGCTCGAGATTCCGATGGTCGTCGGACCTCCACCTGATGTCGGGCCCTCCAGATGGTGTCGCCAAGCCTCGAATGCAGCCTTGATAGCCAGCAACTCTTTTCCCAGATAGTGTAGTTGCACTCGGAAGGATTGAGTTTCCGGGAGTAGTAAGCGCGGGAAAAAGTGTGCCACCATCGTCCGGAGCCTGTAGCAGCACCGCTCCCAGAGCCACATTGGACGCCCGTTTCCACCATAAAAGGCCGGAGCGGGTCGGGATGCCTTAGGACGGGTTCCGTGTGACGAAGGCTTTCTTGAGGGCTGTGAATGCTTCTTGCTGCGGGGACCCCACTGGAACATAACCTTCTTCCTGAGGAGCTGGGTAAGTGGAGCCGTCAGTGGCGAAGCCGGGATGAAGGTCCGAAGTAGTTGGCGAAGCCCAGCAGGCGCTGAACATCCTTTACCCGACGAGGGCTTCCCAGCTACACAAAGCTTCTACTTTACATGGGTCCATGATATGCCTCGGCGAGATGATATGCCCGAGGAATTCTATGAAGTCCGGAAGAAGACGATTCAGCTTTGCATTGAGTTGTTGCTCCCGCAGCGTTGCAGAACCAGACCGACGTGTCGAAGGTGGCTTTCCTGGACCGAGTAAATCAGGATGTTGGCCAGGTAGATAACCATGAACCGATCCAACCTGTCTCGAACACGCTGCTCATGAAGTGCTGAAAACGGCGGGAGCATTGGTCAACCCAAATGGCATGACAGTGTATTCGTGTCCGTATCGGGTGCCGAATGCCGTCTTCCATTCGCCTCCTTCTCGTATCCGCACCAGGTTGTAGGCCCCGGAGATCGAGCTTGGTGAAGATCGTGGCCTCCGCAACCTCTCCAGTAGCTCCGGATGAGCGGCAGGGGTAGCGATTTTGCACCGTAATGGCATTTAGCCGCGGTAATCACAGCACAGGCGCAAGTCCCCTGTCTTCTTCTTCACGAAGAGGACCGGGCCGAGAGAGGGACTTTGAAGGCGGATGAACCCTCGGGCCAGGTTTTTGTCCAGGAAGTCCCTGAGGCGGCCAACCGGCTCCGACATGGAATACAGGCGCCCCACAGGCAGTGTGCGTTGGGCAGAAGGTCCAAGGGCCGGCGCGGGTGGTGTCGGTCCGCCTCCTTCTCGCTGAACACGCCGGGCGAAGTCCGCCAGCTCAGGAGGCAAGGTGATGGCAGCGGTGGGGACGTTCTGGCCGGCACAGGTGTGGCGGATGTGATCGACGCACTGTAGACTCAGGAAAGAGATGGCGTTCCGCGACCAGGCCACCTGAGGATCGTGGGTCCGAAGCCAAGCCAACCCAAGGACCAAGGGAAAATGAAGGTCCGCCGTGACATAAAACTGGATTGCCTCCTCATGGTCCCCGATAGCCAGGCGCAAAGGCTGGGTGGCAAATTTAATGGGGCCGGACACCAGTTCTCGTCCATCAATTGTCTCTACCCGCATCGGAGGGTCCACCGGAACCACGGGGACCGCAAACTGGGTCACAAAGGCCTGGTCCATAAAGTTTGTTGTGGCCCTTGAGTCCACCAGTGCATGCGTCTGGGGCCCGTCCGACTGGTTTCCCAACCATATCCGTGTGTCCAGAATCAGATGCCGAGGGGGCCCAGAGTCTACTTCCGCAACGTCCAGTGGGGGCTTAGTACGTGCCCGACCTAGGGTTTCCCAGAGGTCGGACCTGCTCTGTTTCCCGATTGGTCACGTTGTGATTCGGGGACGGGTGTGCGTGCCCCACTTCGCTTTCTGGGGCAAGAAGCGGCAAAGTGGCCGGGCTCACCACAGTACAGGCACAATCCTCCTTGGCGCCCGGATCCGCCTCCTGGGCTGTCAGGCGAGGTCTGACCGCCCCAACCCATGGGCTCTTCCGCAGCGGTTACAAAACGGGGCGCACCCGGGTGCTGGTGGTGCAGGAAGTGGGGTGCAGATGTCGGCGGGTCCCGGGGTGCGACTGGTCGCCGCTGCAGACGGGCATCGAGGCGGAGACAAGGGCACCAAGTTGTCGAGGGTCCGCGGCGCCCACGCGGGCCAGCTCGCCTTGCAATTCCTTTGAGAGTCCCTCCTGAACGCGCCCACCAGCGCTGCATCATTCCAGTCAGAGTCCTGGCACAAAAGACGAAATTCGCGATGTACTCCTGCAGGGGCGTTTCCCTGACGGAGTTCCTTAAGGCGCCTGGTTGCCGCCAGCATTCGAACGGGTCCTCATACATGGTGCGAGGTGCTGCCAAAACGCTGTTGGTCCGCCAGCAGGGGCTGTCCTGGAGCAAGAGGGGCGTGGCCCATCGAGCAGCCGAGCCGGAAAGAAGGTTAATCACGAAGGCCACCTTAGCCCGGTCGCCTGGGAAATCCTCTGGCCTCATAGCCATGTAGAGCTGGCACTGTCCCAAGAAGGTCGGGAACATCTCAGGCTGCCCAGAAAACTTATCCGCACGGTTATCGGGCACTGCGACGAGGAGGAGGTGGGAGGATGGGGGCTGCAGGCACATTCCTGGCAGCAAGTTGGCCTGCCAAGTGAGCCACTTGCTGCTGGAGCTGTTGATTAGCCGCTTGTAGCTGCTCTAACTGCTGCTGTACCTGCTGCTGATCCATCTTTGGTGGAAGATGTTTTAGTCAGGTCTTGGACAAAATGTTCTGTTTCCTTCCCCAATACTCCCAGCAAAGAGTCCGTCAGAGGCCTTCATTTTTCCTTTTATTTACATAGATACATGTCCTGGCCACGTCTACCCACGGGCCTGCCAAGTTTCTGGAGATAACGAGGAAATTATAGATAAGGCCAGAATTACTCACGAATATATTCTTCCCTCCATTGAAACAGTTAGCTCGCGCCAATTCATTAGCTCGCGCCAACTCATTACTTTGTCCAAGACAAAAAACCAGGAAGTCCCGCCTCCTATTTATAGTCTCTGCAGATGTCACTGCATGACAATTATGACTTGGCTTTGTCCCAACTCTTCCGCTGCTGCGCACGGCGATCACGTCTACGTAATCTTGCATCACTCCAAAACTGTTCTTGGGGCGTTGCCAAATCAGCAGGAGGCTCCATGGAATCAGGCTGTGCCGGCCCCTCCTCCTCCCTTTGAGTGGGTGCCAGGGAGGGAAAGGGCTCAAGAGAAGCAGGGCTGGCCAGGTCTTCTCCCTCACTTTCTGAATCATCCGAGTCCAGGAGTCCGGGTCCAGGAACCTGGGTCACAACAATTTTATTAGAGATGTCATATTGGCACATTTGGGGAAACGGGCTTTCCGGTCCCACCGGAAGTTGTCAAATGGACTGTTTTCAGCCTCCCAGGGAGGCCCTGGAGCCAGGTGAGAAAGAAAAACGGGCCTAATGGGCCATCACATGCCAGAAGTGGGGGAGGGGGATTGCGTGGGACGCATAGAATTGTGGGAGTGGGCATGTATGTGTGTGACCCCCCCCCGCCCGGCACGCAATGGCAAAAAGGTTAGCCATCAGTGGTCCTAGACCAGGGGTCCCCAATATTTTGGATCTCAGGGACCATCAGGTAGAAGTATTATTAGTGGTATTAAATAG